>NW_020194023.1:385304-442399 GCF_002847045.1 Aspergillus candidus | reverse complement strand
AAAAAAAAAAAAAAAAAAAAAACAAGAGAAATGATCAAGGATGGTGCAGCGTAGCATCAGTCATTCATACAAGTATGCGTTTCTATCCGAAAATAATTCAAGTTTACTGCGGGTGAAGGACCAGCGCGAGCGAAAGATCAGGACTGTAGGGATCAAGGATTCACTGCGAGTCGCAGTATCCGGGCGCCTTGGTGTTGTCCCCGTTTACCCAGTTGGCCATGGTGAGGGAGGTAGTGTAGACACAGGAGACCACCCCGAAGATGGTCAGGGCAATATCGGCGATCTGCTGCTTTCTGGAATGAGCGCAGGCTCGAAGATGCAGGAGAGGCTAAGAGGAGGAACATTGCGTTAGTTCGATGATGCATGAATGTCAATAGAAGGGTTACTGTACTCACGGGATAGACGTAGATCAGTGGAACGCAGGCAAAGCTGCCGACTAGCGAGACGAACTTGTCGAGGTCTTCGGCTCCGCCCCAGGCAACGAAGGCGCAAATCATGACCAGGAAGAAACGGAACCCGTTCTTCTGCCACTTGATCCTGGGATTGTACTTTCCGCTGCGCGTGAAGAGCTCGTTCTCCATGATTCGGATGGCCGGAAACAGTTGTAGCGGTGTACTCAGGAGAATAGCCAACGAGTAAAGGAATTGGACGGCATTGACAAACTTGTCGTCTTGGGGGAGGTTAAGAAGGATGACGGTCTTGGTGGTAGATCCGTACGCCGCGTAGCTGAGGGCTCCCGCAGAAAGGAAAATGATCGTGATGATCACCATCACTCCCGCCAAAACCCCAGGGAACTGCTGTGGACGTTTCATGGACTCCTGAATCGGGATGATGAGGCCGATACCTTCGTAGGTAAAGATGGCCGTTCCGATGAAAAGGGTCCACGTGGAAGGGTTGAAGGAAACAATGTCGGAGATGCCACCCTGGGTTGCGATGGTCAGGAAATCGTAGTAGTAGAGATAGATCAGCCCCAGTAAGATGAAAAGATCGGCGACTAGGGCCGTGAACCCCAGCTTGCTAATGTCTCGGATTAACGACAGGGGCAGGAAGATGACCAGCTGCATCAACACCATAAACTTGATGTCGATGAATGACTTGCAGTTGCTCACAGCCAGGACGAAGGCCTGCAAGTTCTCCGCCGTGAACACGATGTACGCCGACACAAATCCCAATTGACTCAACACAATCGAACCGAGGATGATCCGCCGCATGTGCTTTCCGTATAGCGCGCCACCGATGTCGCCAAACGAGCCATCGATCTTGAGTCGCGTGTTCACCAGCAAGATAAAAGCATAGAAACTGAGCAGGGACACCCCAAGCAAGACCATGCTGCTGAAGAGCATCCCTCCGTTCAAGAAAGCTCGGGGCAAGAACAACACCCCCGTCCCAACAAAAGACTTGAGCAACAGGAGGGCTGCGCCAGTCCGGGTGGTATTTCCCGTGCCCCCACGCGGCTTGCGTATCCGCCTGCCAGCGGTTCCGGGACGGAGGAGAGCGGACGTTTCCCCAGGTTCGTCGGCACCTTCCTCCCAAGTCCCCGAGGAGAAGTACTCGTTGGGCCCCAGGACTTCATCGTCCTCCTCCAGTTCTTCACCCGCGAAGTGGCCAAAAAGGGTCAAAAACTCCAGGAAGCTACTGGTGGGTAATTGAGGCTGACCCTGCTGCGACTGCAGTTCCGGTCCATCGGCAGCTCCAGGCTGAGGGGAACCTACCGCTCGCCGCAGGTAGTCTCTCCGGAATCCTCCCGGGACGCGGATGGTGTTGATGTTCATCGTATCATCCTGGGGCATCGGTCGATCGAGACTGAAACTCTTGCTACGGGCGTTCTTCTGCCCCAAACCCCCTTCCTCCGCGTTTTCCGCCCATTTGTAGACCTGTCGCGTGATGTCTCCACCCTGTAGTTGCAAGCTCGAAAATTCATCGTCCGCATTGCTGGTGACATCCGCCCCCGAGGACTGAAGATTCCGGCCCTCCGTTCCTAGTTGAGGTTGCACCAGATGCCTCCTCACAACCTGAGGATCCTCATAGGGGCCCACCGAATACTCAGAATCAGCGTTGTTGTTGTTGTTGTTGTTGTTGTTGTTGTTGTTGTCAAGCGAGCCATAGATGGACCTGACGGGCGGGGTGTGCGACACCGCGGGCGATGCCGCGCGTCGAGGCGGAGTTCCAAACCTGGGTGGTGAGCGTCCAAGACTGTCCTGGAGACCCGATGCGATCATTGACTGTCCGGGTCCTGGTAGAGACGATGGGTCATCGATCCTTTGGAGCTTTGGCTCTGCGCTCGTCGGGGCCTGAACGGGAATTGTGGACTGCCTGGGGGCCGAAGCATTTGATGGCGAAGGAACCGGGGAGGCTAATCGAGCGATCGACACCTGTCTGGCCGAAGCGTCAGGCGTTGGAGACCCAGAGGGAAAACCACTCGCAGAGGCACTGGTTGAGATCGGTGTTGACCGCTGGGGCTGCGTAGAGGGACCTTCCCCATTCTCTGGAGCTGGTGATGAAGCCATGTTGGTAACGACCAGAATAAATCATCCAAAGAAGCCCAAACAGTGATGGCTTGAGGGGAGACTCGAGGGTCTCGTTAAGATTCCGGGATCTCGCTCTAAAAGTGATTGCCGGTGCGGAGACAGTGGGAAATGGGTGGAGATCGGGGGGAGAAACCGGTGAGTAAGGGGGGGCGAGATAGGCGAATCGGGGATCACCGTGGTGTGGATTGATGAACTATCGAGTCTCGACCCCTTATCAGCGATCAAATAGCAGGAAGTGTACTGAAACTGGATGAGACGAAAACAACCGCTGAATGAAGCGTGCCGAGAAGAAGCTGAAAGGAGCGAGAGAGATTCAGCTGGAGGCATTTTGCACTGTTTGACTCTCCACACGTGCCCGGGTGAGTAAGTGAGGTCATCGGCGCGTCGATCGCACCGCGTTTCATTTCCCTGGTGGATTGATTGAATCGGGATCGATTATCTCGACCCCATGTCATGATTAGGTCGCTATCCACTTCTATCCTCCGACAGTTATTTTCCTGGTCGTTTACCGCTCAGCAAATCCATGTTTATTCCGCCTATACCTGCGACAGGTTGTGTGAAGTCGGTTCGGGTCCTCTGAGAGAAGATCTCGGTCCATTCTTCAATCGTCCTTTTCGATGATGGGGATCCATGATGAGAGTGGCTCACAGTCCGTGTCTCGGAAACGACCGAATTTTTCGACGCGGGCGGCCGCAGAGGATGAGTCCCGACTGGCTCCCAGCGACTCCGCGCATGCCTCCCCCGAGGAGAACTTTCGGTTCCCCAACTGGAGGACGGCTTTCGCTCGACCATACGAACCGGTGGGTTCATCTCGCCATCCGGCGGGTCACCGTCATTCGCTTCCGTCAAATTTTTGGGGGCAGGTTTCACGATGGTGGGATTGGTCGACCAGCGACAGGGGATCCAACGAGACGAGTGATAGGGATAGAGTTCGTGCAAACGGACCGCCAGGGCCGCTCCGAGATGCCAGCGTGAACCCAAAGGAGCGAAACGACCAGCGAGGCCGCGGTTCGGATGGTGTGGACAAGCTGGGGACTTTCTCTGGCGTGTTCGTCCCCACGACCCTGAATGTCCTGAGCATTCTGATGTTCTTGCGGTTCGGCTTTGTTTTGGGACAGGCAGGCGTCCTGGGAATCTTGGGCTTGCTCATCATCTCGTATACGATCAATTTGGTGACCACCATGTCCCTGTCGGCGATCGCGACCAACGGAACGGTTCGAGGAGGTGGTGCCTACTACCTGATTTCTCGGTCATTAGGGCCGGAGTTCGGGGGCTCGATTGGCATCGTATTCTACCTGGGTTACGTGCTGAACACCGGCATGAACGCTGTCGGTCTTGTGGATTGCTTCACGCAGAACTTTGGAACCGAATCCGGTACATGGGCCAACTTCCTCCAGGAAGGCTTTCTCTGGCAGTACCTCTGGAGTACCATTGTCCTGGTCCTGTGCACGGGGATTTGCTTGGCCGGTAGCTCCATGTTTTCACGGGCCAGCAATGGACTGTTGATTGTCCTGTTGGTGGCGACACTGAGCATCCCGGTGTCCGCCATCTTCATGCAGCCTTTTAGCATCCCGAAGCTTGGGGTCCATTTTACGGGGATACGCCTACGAACATTGGTGGATAACCTCAAGCCGAGGCTCACCAAGGGGGCGGCGGGAAGCCAACGAGAGGGGAGAGAAAACTTCCAGGACCTCTTTGGGATTTTGTTCCCCGCTACCGGGGGTATCTTCGCGTAAGTACACGGTTCGCCGGACGATAGCAGACTCTAATGGAAGTATAGTGGAGCCAGTATGTCTGGTGATTTGAAGAACCCTAGCAAATCAATACCCAAGGGGACGCTTTCGGGGCTAGCCCTTACATTTATCATGTATACCATTGTAATCCTTGCAATGGCTGCGTCGATTACGCGGGAGTCATTTTATAAAAATGCGAATATTGTGCAAGTGGTGAGTCATCTTTAGCAAGCCCACCAAGACACGTTCACCGACAAAGTATCAGGCCAATCTTTCTGGGGTGCTCATCCTGCTGGGGGAGTTCGCGACCTCCTTTTTCTCCTCCCTGATGGGTGTCATTGGCTCCGCGAAGTTGCTGCAAGCCATCGCACGAGACAGCTTGCTCCCTGGCCTAAAGGTCTTCGGCAAAGGGACGGAGAAGCATGATGAGCCCGTATACGCGATCATCGTCACGTTCGTGGTGGCCCAGCTCACGATGCTTTTTGACATCAATCAAATTGCATCCTTTGTTACCATGACGTATCTGATGACTTTCTTGGTAACTAACCTCGCCTGCTTTCTCCTGAAGGTCGGATCTGCCCCCAATTTCAGACCGTCTTTCCACTACTTCAAATGGCAGGGTGCAGCGGCTGGCACGCTGGTGTGTGGGGCGAGCATGTTCTTCGTGGACGGCGTGTATGCCACCGGCTGTGTGGGAATTTTGATAGTGCTTTTCCTTCTGATTCACTATACCTCGCCCCCCAAGCCATGGGGTGATGTCAGCCAGAGTTTGATCTACCACCAAGTGCGCAAATACCTGCTGCGCCTGAAGCAGGAGCACGTCAAGTTCTGGCGCCCGCAGATTCTACTTCTAGTGACCAACATTGACGACCAATTCAAGATGGTGTCCTTTTGCAACTCCCTGAAGAAGGGAGCTTTGTTCATGCTCGGCCACGTGGTCGTGACGGATGATTTCTCTGCGGCGGTGCCCGAAGCGCGTCGACTGCAAACATCGTGGACCAGATTTGTCGAGAATTTGAAAGTCAAGGCTTTTGTCAATATCGCTGTGGCTCCGACCGCCGAGTGGGGGGTCCGGAACATGGTTTTGAATTCGGGCCTGGGAGGCATGCGACCCAACATTGTGGTCATCGATCAGTACCGCCAAGGCCAGTCATTGGGACAAGATCTCCAGCTCTCGGGTCGTCGAAGAGAGTCGTCTGTAGGCAGAAGGAGCTGGCGGGATTGCACCCCGGAGACCCCTGGGCACGACGCACCTGAACCTCAGATAAACTGCCAAAGCTACGTGACGATTCTGGAAGATCTCCTGTTCAAGTTACGTATCAACGTCGCCGTGGCCAAGGGATTCGAAGACCTCGAGCTACCCGGTCCAAAAGGACAGCACATGAAGAAATACATCGATCTGTGGCCTATTCAAATGTCTGCGGACCTGGGGGCCGACCACGAAAGCAAAAAGAATGTCTTGACTACGAATTTCGACACATACACTCTGATCCTCCAGCTGGGCTGCATCCTCAACACGGTGCCGTCCTGGAAGAAAATGTACAAGCTGCGCGTGGCGGTCTTTGTCGAGTACGAGACAGACGTGGACGACGAGCGAGGACGAGTCGAGGCTCTCCTCGAAAAACTCCGGATCGAGGCCGAGGTACTGGTGTTCTGGCTTGCATGCGGCGAAATCATGGCATACCGAGTGATTGTCAATGGTGATCTCACCCCAGAGTCGGATCGAATGCGGGACCGGGTTCATGGAGCCTTGAAAGACGAAGATTGGTGGCAGGACCTCCTCGAGGCCCGCAAAGGCTCACCCGAGCGCTATAGGCAACACCAACCGCGCTGGAGTGGACTGCTCTCTGACAGACCCCCTAGCTGGCATGGCCCTTCCAGCCTGGAAAGCAAAAACAAAGCAGCTAGCCAGCTGCCCGATGAGCTGAAGCGCATCATTCATGGTGACCGGCGCCGACGTTCCATATCCAGTCACAAGGGACTCGGGAGCGTCAACCTGGGCATGCAGACACATCGTCTACTCGATGCGTTCGTGGACTACGATGAAATCGACAGCAATGGCAGCAGCGACAGCAGCGAGGATAATGATTTTGAGCCCTACGTCAGCGACAGCGAGGAAGAAAGCGCCAAAGATGCAGGAAGCACCCCACCCGAGCCTCTTCCGCAACCAAGCCCACCGGCACAACCAAGTCCCTCAAACGAACCGCGCGAAGAAGAGGCGTCTCCGCGAGCAGACATCCCAACAATCATCACCACCGGCGAAGACGCCTCCCCCAAAAGTCCACCCGTCTCTCCACACTCCCGGCCCAAAATCCACCGCTCACCCTCCTCCACCAACCGCTTCAGCTCGTCGCCAATCCCAGAAGCCCACGTGAACACGGAATCCGAAGAAAACGCCGGTCCATCAATCATGTTCGCCGCCAGCTCCTCGCCACCTCGGCCCTCAACCCGCAAACGGGCCGACTCGATCTACGCGCGGCGGTCCTCATCCAGCCCATCCACAGCATCAGCATCCGCATCCGCATCGGGCTACCCCCGCCAAGCATCGATACCCCTCTCCTTCAATGACCTCCCCAGCCGAGCACAGCATCTGATCCTCAACGAGCTGATGGCGACGCACAGCGCCGACACGGCCGTCATTTTCACAACGCTTCCGTCGCCGCTGGAGGGCACTGCCAGCAGTGAGTCAGCGAGTGCGTCGTATCTGAGTGATTTGGACGTGCTTTGGCAGGACTTGCCGCCTTGTTTGTTGGTGCATAGTAACAGCATGACAGTGACGATGAATCTCTGATGGGATATCTGATGATGTGATGATTTTGTTTAGAGATGTGATTTGCGATTTGCTACTTACTTTTCGTTTACATATATGTCGTGCTGGATGCAGATATCGTAGAGGCAAGTATATACTTTTTGTGTTTCGGTGGTATATATACTCGACGCCGTTTAGCGTTGATGTTTGATATAGAATTTTGATTTAGTGTAACTTTCTTACTTCTATTGTAGTATGATATAATAAGAGAAGAAAAAGGCGAAGAAGTATGTAATGGGTACAACAAAAGAGTACCCCAGCTATTCATATCCAATCTTGACCACCAATCTAATATCCACCACGTACAAATTGTATATATACCTCGCTCTAGTCCTCGAAAAAAAAATAAAAATAAAAAAAAAAACAAAACGACAATCTAACCCCAACTGCCAAAAGGAAAGAAAGAAGAAAGCCTATAGCCTCATACTATATGTAAATATGAAACCTACCACTCCCACCCACCATCAACTTCTAGTATTTACCACACCCTCCCCAACGAAACACAAGCCACAGCGCCCGCCAGAGCCAGCCCCACAAAGACCACCTCCAGCCCATCGAACCCCGCCGCAGTCTCAACCAGCCCCAGCAGCAAAGACACGACAGCGGTGCTGGTGTTCAGTACGCTGGCTACGATTCCGTACCCGAGGGCCGTGGCGCCGCTTTCCCCTGCGGAGACGGGCTTGTCTGCGTTGATGGACTCGTCCGTGTCATGTGGCGGGGCGAAGGTGCCGTAAGTGGAGTCGTTCGGGGCGGATCGATCGTCTGGGAGGGGCGAGTCTGGAGGTGTTTCCTGTGGATGTGCAGTGGTGGGATCTGCTTGGAGGACGCAGCGCGCGAGGCCGGACCACAGGGCTGCGCTGTAGAGGGCGAGCGCGAGGCCGAGAAGACAGAGGGGGAGAACGGGGGCAGACATATTGGAGAGGAGGCTTAGGTGGACGAGGGCGAGGAGGACGTTGGCGAGGAAGAGAACGGAGGGGGGGTTGCCGATCCAGTGGGGATGGTCGAGGAGGAAGCCGAACAGTGGGAGGAAGAGGCAGGAGATGGTGAGGGGGATTCTGTTTCCAATATGCGGGAGGGGAGGGATAGCTTCGTTAGGTTGACTGACTTGTGTCTGTTGAGGCAAGTGAAGGGGCGACGTACCCCATGACTGATCCTGCGGCACTTTGGTCGCCTTGGTAGAAGCGCGCGGCGAGAAAGCGTTGCGCGGAGTTGGTGAACGTGTTGATGCCTCCGTAGCCGAGCAATGCGACGACGACAATCTGCCAGTAGACTCGGGGGAACTGTCGAATGGAGGGTGTCCCTACTCGCGTTTGGGAGTCTGTGGCGAGGAGCTTCTCAGGGACGTGTGGTCCGGCTACGGCGTTGCTAGTCAGGAGCTGGCAGGTGGCTAGGATGAGGATGCCCATGGATAGTGCGGAGCCTATCCAGTTGGCGCAGAGGACCCCGTATGCCTGAACTAGTCGGGGGGTTAGGATGGAGTTGGTGACGCTACCAAGCTGCCAGGTTCCGGTCATGAGGGCCAGGGCCAGAGAAATTTGTCCGTCCCTGGAATAGCCGGATTTGCTGTTAGCTATAAAAAAACGGAATGCCTAGAGAGGGGGAGATAGACGACCTGAACCAGCGCGTGGCGATGTTCGTTGCCAACACGGTGGACACCTCGCCCCCCAACCCGACCAAAGTTCGTCCGAGGATCATCACGGACCAGACTCCGGTTTGTACGGCCAGACAGAAGATGAGTTGTCCGCTGATGATGCTGGCTGCGGTGGCCAGCAGGATACACCGCTCGCCATATCGATGGACCGCAAAGCCCGAGAAAAAGGGCAGGATCGTGTTGGGGATACAGTAAGCCGTGTAGAGAGCGGAGACAAGGTAGGCAAATTGCGAGGCGGACAGTCCCAGGTGGAGCTGTAACGGAACGGACAGTGTCGCGGGGAGATCGTAAACTACGGCTCACGGTTAAACCATGATATACTGTGATTGAAACGGATTGGAGAACTACCAAAGTAAGTCCCCCACTGCAGACTGGACACTGCCAGCAAGATCCACCAGGGCTTCAATCCGAGGGGGATTTCCATCTCGCTCGGTTTCTGGAAGTCATTCTAGGGAAGGGGCTAAGGCCCGAGATAATAGATGATACTGAAATAGCAGGCATGGTTGTCACAAGGGGAGAGTGGTGTGACTAGGGACAGGGAAGTAAGGAGTGGATAGATCAAGTGAAGGTAGAAGAGACGAGACAAGGTAGGTCCGGATGATGATCATGCAAGGTAATGATCAGTTGATGCTTCCTGTGGCTGCGCGTGCCCTGATAGGGTGTGGTGGGTGGGGGATCCTTGATGTTCATAGAACTAGGGAAAGAAGAAAATGATATCATGACACGTCCATCTGACGGGATATGAGCTGTTGCATATTGACCTGGAAGTCTTTGAGGACTCTCAGTATCCGACGACGATTGCAAAAGACACCGTCCACTTCGTCCAACCGCTCCAGCTCCAGACAGATTGCCTCCCAGTCGAGCTCCGGTCCCGGAATGGGGTCCAGATCCTCATCGAGGAGGAGAGCCGCGCGACAACGCCAGTACCCGCCCATCGCGGGCCATGCCACGGCCTTCTTCAGGTTCACGAAGCTCTGCCAATCCAAGCAATCAAGGATGGGCCAGTAGATCTCCTGCGGCAGACAAGAGAGACGAGATGGGAAAGTACTGGCGGAAGGGGAGACTGTCGTTCTTGCAAGGTTCTGGGAGAGTGCTTGGAGGATTCCGGGGATCTTGTAAGGCTCTCCAACAGGTATCACAGGTTAACGTCAGCCCGGCCTATTCTCTCACCAACAGAAGGGATTGGAACGCCTACCGAGACTGGTGATGGGGGTGGGAAGGCCAAGTTTTCCGATTAATCTGACAAATCGGTCACGCAGGACGGTCCAGAAGAGGCCCAGATTCTGCTCCACGGCCGGGCCCAGCTTGATCTTGGCCAAGCTCCAGCACCGCATGTGGATGGGGAAGCCAATGTCCGCCCCCGGGGCATGACCATCAGCGGTGGGAGGGATGTAGGAGCAATTATGAACCCTAAAGCCGTCCAGACCAGGCTCGACGAGGCCGATCACGGCCTTGGTGGGGTCAATTGGCACGCGGAAACAGGACAGACCGCACTGCTTGGTATATGCTTGATATCCAATGCCCGAGAGATAGTAAATGTCGGTGTCTGGTACATGGGTGACTGGAGATACCATCAGCGGGGTCGAGGGAGAGCGATTGATACAGGATCAGTACTCACTTATGCGGTGGAACCCACACCACTGATGGTCGTCATTCAAAAGATAGTCGTTTTCCAGCGCTGCGGCATCCACGAGCCGGTAGTCGAGGGCATCGTTGACCGGCTGGGCTCCCTCAACGAGGCGATTCCCAGCCTGATCGATGACCCCTCCGCAGAGCATACACCACAAGTATATGGGCAGAACCATGTTGATTGTTTGGATCAAAACGTATGATATGAATCGCCCGTGCGATGTTAGAAAGAGGGGGGGGGGGGGGGAACCGTACTGGTTATATGTATACATCATCAAAGTAATCATTGTCACGTCACCGCGACGTTTGATGAGATGGCGAGCGTCCCAGGAAGGTTGCCTGCCATTCTATGCAGGAACCATCGTCATCGCATTGTCCTGTTCCTGATTCTCGCCTCTCATCTGGAGCCAGGGAAATTGATCCTACGTTCCAAACGATCTGAAAGTTACTGCACCGAACCACCAAGAAGAGTGCCGGGTAGCCAGCGCCACCCGACCTGGGGTCTGAGTCTGACCCAGGGATACTGCCGAGATCAAGATCAATTTAGGATTTTTCGGTCCATGAGATTGTTTGGCTGGTACCCAGCTGTGCGCCGATCAACCTGGATAGATCGACGGATTGACCGTGGGGCCGAATCGATAGACCTTGGATGGAGTTTGGCATGACGAGGGTGCCTGTCATCAGTGTGGTGATGATATATAATAAAGTATTACATTGAATGATCGACCAGAGACAGATCAGGAAAGTCAGGATGAATCGGAATCGAACCATGAAAAGCGTTGGCGATGACAGTTGGGACCTTGAGACAAGACTTTTCTTCATTTTTTCTCCTCTTCTCTCTCTTCTGTCTTTCTCTTGCTTCCTATCTTCTATATTTTCTTGAAACAATTCCAGCCGCATTGATGTCAGCATTACAACCCCCCCAAGTATCTAGAACTACTACTACAACGTAGTAGTATCATTGTACTCTTTCTAGTGCAGCCGTCATCACCCAGGCGTTTCCCTAGGATTCAGTCGCATGAAGCTCATACGCTTCGGACGAATCCTTCCGCACCATCGAGTGGAGCGTTACTGGCCAGTTCGCATTGGTGTGATTTGCTCTGCTGATAGCGGGTTTTCACCAGACTGGATTTCGTTCCTATCACGGAATGGCTCCTTCGAGACCCACAGTCCGTATGTCCCTGATCCAAGGCCACATCCGAACGAACAAGGACAATATATGACGTTTCCAATGAGCAGCATGACCGATTCTTGACTGTACCCAGGTGATCGCTTCCGAGGTGAAATCTCACATTGCTGGAAGACAACCCCTGGCGGTCATGGTGAAAAAAATCAATGGACCTTATAGCATACATCCCGGTCTCTTCGGTCAGCCGGCTGGGATCGACATCGGAGTCCAGAGGCCGCTTGTCCGCCGTCTGACTGGACATGCTGGAATTGGTCCTCCATGGCGGGGAGAATTTCGAGAGACATTGGTCGATTTAGGCTACCATCTCTTCTCTCGTCCCACCCTGGAAAATGCGACCACCATCCTGGCAAGGAAATGATTGCTCTTCTGAGATTGAAAGTGACCCCACAAGGAGCCGAATGTAGTCTGTTGGACTCTGGTGTAAACAAAGCCTGGGAGTAGGCCGTAGTAGGACGGTGTCAGCCCCGCCCCGGGCGCCTGTCAGCAACGATATATTAGTTATTTATCAGTATTATTAATAATAAAGTAAGATGAAAAAGATGACAGCAATTTTAATTAATTAATCGATATCCATGTCGAACGAGGGAGAGAGGAACTGAATCGGGAATAGGGATCGAGGGCCGGCTTATTTGTGATGCACATAATTCGCGCATCCCGAGCGTGACTTCGTCTTCGCAACCTCATCTACTTCTTCTTCTCAGCTTCATCTTCTTCCACCTCATCCTCTTGATCTTTCCCTCTCGTTCCCTCCTCCTCCCCCCCCACACCCCTCCATTTCTCCCCACTTCCCTCTCCTCCACATTTGTCTCTCTCCCACGCTCTTTCCGCAACCCTTTGACTACCCCTGACCGGTCGCTGACTACCGATACCAACCCCCGGAGTCGCCGCATTCTTCTTCCCTCCCCCTCGTCAGCGTGGTACAAAGGACAACCAAAGGGATATCACCGATTCTTATAAAAGAAGAGACAAAGATCATGTCTTTGTCGCCTCCGGTCTTCTCCTTCCGCCCCAAGGCGTCCCCTAGCAATGACAGCTTGAGCAGCGCCGCGTCCAGTCAGTCCCCCCCGAAAAAACCCCCCTTGTCGCGAAAAGCCTCGTCACCCATGGCGCCTCCTTTCATGGTGTCGGCCCCCGGAAAGGCCATCGTCTATGGGGAACATGCCGTCGTCCACGGCAAGTCCGCCATGGCCGCCGCCATCTCCATGCGATCCTACCTCCTCGTCACCACCCTCTCCAAGTCGCAGCGGACCATCACCCTGAACTTTCGCGACACTGGCCTGATCCACACCTGGGACATCGACGCCCTCCCCTGGGATCTCTTCCATCGCCCCGATAAGAAGAAAAATTACTACGATCTGGTCACCACCCTCGATCCCGAGCTCCTCGACGCCGTCCAGCCCCATGTCGACCCCGTTTCCCCCGATGCCCCCGAAGACGCCCGCAAGATCCACCGGCACTCCGCCGCCGCCTTCCTCTACCTCTTCCTCTCCTTGGGATCGCCCCAGCACCCCGGCGCCGTCTACACCCTGCGATCCACCATCCCCATCGGCGCCGGCCTCGGCAGCAGCGGCAGCGTCTGCGTTTGCCTCAGCGCCGCCCTCCTGCTCCAGATCCGCACCCTGGCCGGGCCCCACCCCGACCAGCCCCCCGACGAGGCCGAAAC
Organism: Aspergillus candidus; assembly: GCF_002847045.1. NCBI lineage: Eukaryota > Fungi > Ascomycota > Eurotiomycetes > Eurotiales > Aspergillaceae > Aspergillus > Aspergillus candidus. The sequence continues at coordinate 429,197 of NW_020194023.1, read as the reverse complement.
CCAGATCGAGCGCATCAACCGCTGGGCCTTTGTCGGCGAGATGTGCATCCACGGGAACCCCAGCGGCGTCGACAACACCGTCTCCGCGGGGGGCAAGGCCGTCATCTTCTGCCGCGGGGACTATTCCAAACCCCCGAGTGTCAAACCCCTCCTCAACTTCCCCGAGCTGCCGCTGCTGCTGGTCGACACGCGGCAATCCCGCTCCACCGCCGTCGAGGTCGCCAAGGTCGGTCGCCTGCGGGGGGATCACCCCGCCGTCACCGAGTCCATCCTCGACACCATCGATCAGGTCACGCTCTCGGCCCAGACCCTGATCCAGCAGTCCTCATCCGCCGGGCCCGACCGCAGCGTCCCCAGCGACGTGCTCGAGCGCCTCGGGACCCTGATCCGCATCAACCACGGCTGCCTCGTCTCCCTGGGCGTCTCCCACCCCCGCCTCGAACGCATCCGGGAGCTGGTCGACTTCGCCGACATCGGCTGGACCAAGCTGACCGGCGCTGGCGGCGGCGGCTGCGCCATCACCGTCCTCCGCCCCGACGCCAGCCCGGCGGCCATCCGCGACCTGGAGCAGAAATTGGACGCCGAGGGGTTTACCCGCTACGAGACGACCCTGGGCGGCGACGGCGTCGGTGTCCTGTGGCCGGCCGTGCTCCGCAATGGCACGGACGAGGAGGGCGGCGAAGAGATCGACCAAGAGAAGTTCGAGAACGCCGAGGGATCTGAGGGTATCGACCGCCTCGTCGGCGTCGGAGCCCAGGAGAAGCGCGAGGGCTGGAAATTCTGGAAGCGCGCCGCTGTCTAAACCCGTCATCCACCTTTTCCTTTTCCTCTTTTTTTTTTTTTTTTTTTTTTCCTCTCCATCTCATAAGGAACCCCACCTCGCATTCTATCCCATCTTCTCTTATTGATTCTTGCAACGACATTTTTCATTTCTTGAAGGCTAGCGGACCATTTGGCACCTTACATGCATTTAATCGACTCTCCTTGCATCATTCATGATTTCTCTTAATTTCCTCATCATATTTCTGTGTATAATATTACCCTTTCTTCTTCTTCTCTTTCTTCTGCCGTCACTATCTTGATGTTCTATACCTGTTTCTAGTTGATCTTCATGTTAAAGAGTCACGTAGACGGTGATGTCCGAGTGGAATAAGCTTGGGTTTTCTTTGGATGATATATGCGAGCATTGCTGTATCTACTGTGGATAGGGTACGAATGTGTATGTGCTTCTGTCTTTCCCTAGATCATTATACATATTGATGTATTGAGATGTTGATATGTTGTAGCCCGGAGTGTTCAATAAGTGACAAGCCCGCACTCCAAGATAAAGTCATTACAGATAAACAGGGTATCGACTATCGTCAATTCGTGCAACATAACCCCCCCCTCCCCCCCCTTAACCCATGGTGGTCTCCCACCCCTTCTCGATCATCACATCCATCCAGTACGCCTCCGCCTCGCCCGCGTCCATCCGTCGCCAGACCTCCTCCACGAGCTGCAGGCACACCTGGATGGGTTTGGGCGGCAGCACGTGCAGGAACGAGGTGAGCCGTCCGAGCACGAACCGCCGAGTCCGCGACACCTCGATCGCGTGCGATGAGATGCTCGGTCCGTGCTCGTTGCTTCGGTACGAGGCGTCGACCGACGGGTCATCGCTCCGTGGGAGGCGGAGCTCGCTGCTGGCGGCGACGAGGAGGAACGGCTGCAGACAGCGGGTGCGCGACTCCAGCGGGATGGTCTTGAGCCGGGAGAGCGTGGTGAGGGCGAACTCGGTCAGCCAAGTGTCGTGGTAGGAGGCGTCGGGCGGGGGTTGGTCGGCGGGCGGCGGATTCGCGGGATTCGTACCCTCGGGGGTCGGAAGATGCGATGGGTCGCAGAACCAGGCGGTCGCGGGGTCGGTGTCCACATCGACAGACAGGAAGGGGTCCGGGAAGGGGACGGACGACGAGGACAGAGGCGGCCGAGGGAGCCGGCGCTGAAGTAGATCGGGGAAGGCGCGGTAGAGCTGCATGAGACCCGTGCAGCGGTAGACCTCCGCCATGGTCAGCAGATGCCAGACGGGGGTTTCATCATCCCCGGGGGAGACGATCTCGGCTTCCGCCGGATGGGCGAATCCGAGCAGTCGTTCCTCCAGCTCGCGGGCCTTGTCTAGGGCCCGCTGCGCCTGCGTGACCTCACCATGGGAGGTGAACCGCCGCGCGCGGATGCGTTTCCGTTCCCGACGGACGAGCCGGCCCACCTCTTGCATGGTGGATTGGGTATCGCGGGCGATGCCGGTCCACGGATGGGGCACCCGTTGCAAGACGAGGGACTCGCCTGTGCCGGCCGTGGAGGGACCGGACCGGATGGTGGCATCGTCGGCGACAAAGGACAGCAGCATCTCCCAGTAGACCAGGGCTTCTTCGAAGAACTGGTGGTTGTTACTTCGCCCAGGGTCTCGCGTGACGGATGGTTTGGAGTCGAGGTGATTCCGCAAGAGGTTGAAGAAGGAGATGCCCAAGTCTGTCGAATCGTGCCAGCTGGCCGTCTGGCCGAGCATGAGGAGGGCCAGGAGTGATTTGTCGTCCAGGGTGGGCTCCTTGGTGATGACGTCGACGGCCTCGTCTCTCATCTGCCGACCCAAGGGGCCGAAATGCGGGAAGTCATTTACGAGGGTGGCTGCAGCCATGCTTTGCATCGTCTTGCACATGGCCAAGGAGGACCCCCACAGGCGCGACACCGTGGTGCGGAACGGGTTCATCTGGCTATCATAGGTGGAGAATAGTGCGGCGACTTCTTTGAAGTAGTATTCGATGAGCGTCCAGGACGGGTTGTTCAAGGGTTGCGGGATTGACGTGAAGTCGCGGAGGGGTGGGGGCCGCGGACTGGACGGTGGGTATCTCCGGACAATGTTCGACGGGGAGAAGCCCGGGTAATGGCGTGACTCGTCCTGGAGCGAGGGAGCGGCCATGGACAGGAAATCCGCGTTGGACTCTGAGGGGATGGGCGACCCGAGTTCGAATATTGAGCTGTCCTGTCGGGACGCCCTCCTGGTGGATGCTGCTGGAGAAGCGGGGCATAGGTCTGCCAGCTCCGGGAGGGTGTTTGATCCCTGGAGGCCCCAGAGGCTCTCACATAAGGCCGCCGTTTCGTTCGATCCCGAGTCTCTCGAGCCGGAGAAGTCTGGGGTCGACGGGACACTGAAATCCCCACCCTCCGCCAAGGTCTGAGTCAGAGGGTTGACAAATGGAGTCGGGATGGCCGACGTTGACCGAGGTGCAACGGGCTGATCTGACGGGGATGGGAAAGAGGGTTCGAATTGAACATCGTCCTTCTCAGCGGCGACATCCTGATCCAGGGCATCGGGAGACGATTCTGGATATTTGGTGACCCAGCGGAGCGACTGGACGTAGCCGGGGCATCTCACCCCCAGACGGGTGCATCGTCCGCACTGCGGCTTTTCTTCCCCACACTTGACCTATGCCATCGGACCTGTTAGCTAATTTGATATTCTGAAGGTTTTTCCCCCTCCTGGCCGCCCCCCGTCCCCGAGACTGGGAGAGTCTGAGGAGGTTGAGCGGCTCAGGAAATAATAACATGAGGGGCAGTAGAGATAAGGCTCACTGACCCGTTTGCCCTTGCAACGAGCACAGCCATTGCGCGATTTCTTCACACGTCTCATCATGGACTGACCCCGGACATAGCAGGGAACCGATAGGAGGAAGAACAGAGCAGCACGAACATGCTACGGCTATCAAAATAAAGCGAGATAAGCGGAGGATGAGGCGGACGGGGAACCAAGCCGGCGTGCGGGGAATGGATTAAGGTTCTATTATCAGTGGCCGGCCAGTTGGCCAATCAGGGACCGTAGGGGACGGTTTACCCCGTTGGGGAATTGGAGATGTCTTAGTAGAAGCATCCATCGTGGGTGATGGTCGGATGGCCGATTCTATCTAGGATCCTGATGTCGTCTTGTCCCGGGGGATCGAGAGTGATCTGCATCCATCCTGGTACAGTGTAACGGAACTCTTGGGTGAGGGGTCGTCAAGACGATCAGGGACTCTTCCGATTCGGAGAATATAATGGACGTAATGGTTGTACTGTATTTGTGGCTGGTGATCTAAACACCATGAGTCGGAGGCACACTCTTGAAACGAGACAATCCAAGGAATGAGAAACAGTGAAGTGAGGGGAAGTAAGAGGAAGAGTAAGAAAGAGAAAGAGAAGCGATTGTTGTTGTTCCTATTGTTGTCTCGCGGCCTCAGGCAGCATCCCCCACCTGACAGCTTATCTAATCACCCTGTTCATTGTTCATCCAAGCATCAAATAAAAGCTTCATGCTCGATCTTCATTCCTCCATTACCCCCAGTATTCGTGGAGTCTGCCCCATTGACTGCCCTGTTTGACAGTATCCAGAGCTGGAGATTGTCACGGTCATGTCGAGTTCATACGCGTCGGACCCGGAATGGGCCTCCATTGAGCCCATTCCCCTGGATGATGGCGCCGACGCTGGTGCCATGCCGTTGGCCACGATCGCCTATCCCCAAGAGTATCTGGAAGCGACATCGTACCTACGGGCGGTTATGGCGGCCAATGAGATGTCCGAGAGAGCCCTGAAAATGACTCAAGACGTGATCTCCATGAACCCTGCCCACTACACCGTCTGGTGAGTTTCCCCACCTCTCATATTAGAACGCATAGAGCAAGAGCTAATGGAGTCAATCTAGGATCTACCGAGCCAAAATTATCTTCGCCCTAGAAAAGGACTTGCTCCAAGAGCTGGAATGGCTGAACGGCGTCTCCCTCAAGTATCTTAAGAACTACCAGATCTGGTACGTCACACGTGACCCTATTCAAGACCAACGCACTAACCAGCAAACAGGCAACACCGCCAGGTAGTCATGTCGTCGCGGACATACTTCCCCGAACCCCCAGTCAAGGAGCGAGACTTCCTCATGGAGATGTTCGCCCAAGACTCCAAGAACTACCACGTCTGGACCTACCGCCACTGGCTGGTACGCCACTTCCGGCTGTGGGACGACCCGCGGGAGACGCAAGACATCGACGCCCTGCTGACCGCAGACGTGCGCAACAACTCCGCCTGGAACCACCGGTTCATGCTACGCTTTGGTCCCCGCAGCGACGAGCCCGACGCCGGCATGCCCAACTGCACCGCGTCCGACCCCGCCCAGAAGGGCCGTCTAGCCGTTGTGGACGAGGACGTCGTCGACGCCGAGCTGCGCTTCGCCCAGGAGAAGATCCTGCGCGCGCCCGAAAACCGCAGCCCCTGGTCGTATGCGCGGGGGGTGTTGCGCGCCGCGGGCCGCCCGCTCGCCGAGTGGGAGGGGTTTGCGCGGCAGTTCGTGACTGTCGGAGAGGAGGAGGCCGAGGCGGACGTGAAGAGCAGCCATGCGCTCGAGTGGCTGGCGGATGTGTATGCGGGCGAGGCCGGCAGTGCGGACGCCCCGCGGACGGCGGGGGCGGTGCGCATGCTGACGCTGCTCAAGGAGAGATACGATCCTATCCGGAGTAGTTATTGGGAGTATCGGATTGGGATGATCACGCCGGACGTGGCTGCTTCTGCGTAATGAAGTTGACGAATGAACTTTTTTTTTCACTGCTATTACTATTACTATCGTTTTGCATCGCATCTGGACCTGCTATCGTATTCTACGTGTTGGAGCTGTACCACTACGAAGATAGAACAATATGTTACTGAATCCCAGATATATGAATCTATTACCCAGCCCAGTCCACGAGCTTTTCTATATACAGGGCAACAAGCAAAAACAAAAAGCCACAATAAAACTCGCCAGCCAATGCAAGAACACCAAGAATGACCAAACAAAGCGCGCGAAAACAACCAGCTAAAAGCAAACAACAAGAAATGAGAACAACCAACCAAAGCTATATAGGCATAGGTATGGTATAGGTATAGGTATCGAATAAGTCAAGCCCCCCACCCCTCTTGCAACAACCGACGGTACTCAGCCGCCATATCAATCGTAACATTGCTTCCTCCACAGACGATAATCACCACCCGGCTGTTGGCGTTCAGATCAGGGACCAGCTGCTTCAGCCGCGATTGCAGGGGATGCGAGGGAGAAGCAGAAAGAGGGGAACGGTCGTCGCTGCCGTCTTCGGGATCGGTTTCGTTCTCCGTCACTGAGGACCGGTCGTCGCCGTAGCCCTCGTCGCGCACAGAGGGATGCGGCTGCTGCTGCGGCTCCGCGGTGGTGATCCTCTTGCGCTTTCGGCTGGGTGGTTGTTGGGCGCGGGCGGCGTCTCCGACGGCTGCTTCCACGCAGACGCCGCAGGCCAGCTCAACGAGGAGACGCTCGTCGTCGGCGAGACGGAGCACGCCGCGGGCGGCGTCCGCATCTGACAGGACGGTGCTGTGGACAGCGATGCCGGCGGGTGGGGCCGTGGCGTATTGGAAGGTGCGCTCTGAGACGCGGATGGCGCCGAGCGAGGTAGCCTGGGAGCTGATCTTGGGGAGGGAGACGAGGGATTTTTGAGCGACGGCGGCGGCTAGGGAGTCGGTGCCGATGGTTTCGACGGCGAGGAGGTGGGTAGGATGCGGGGAGGGGGCTTTGTTTTGCAGGTTACGGTGGCGTTCGATGCCTGCGATGAGGCCGTTGAGGAGGCCGCCGCCGCCGACGCTGCAGATGAGGGCGTCTGCGGCGAGGGGCCGCGCGTTGTAGAGGGTTTCTTCATCAGCTCCCGCCGGTGGGGGCAGTTGGTGCACCAGCTCGTCGATGATGGTGCTGTTGCCTTCCCAGATGGGCTCGTTGTCGAATGGGTGGAGGGCGATCTTGGCCACGTTGGCGGCCTCGCCGTCTCCGGTCTGCTTCATGATGACCTCTCGCATGTACTCGCCGGCTTCCAGGAACGTCACGCCGTGCTGGATTACTTCGGCAGCGCCGGCTGTGCGCAGCTTCTGCACCATCAGTGGCTTCGTCGACATCGGTACAACGACCGTGCAGGGGTATCCGAGGCTTCGAGCGGCGCAGACGGCTGCCAGGCCCGCGTTGCCACCCGACGAGGCGTAGAAGTGCACCGGCCGGTTGGCGTTCTCCGGCTTGATGAGGTGGGAGAGGATCTGGTTGCCCATTGCTCGGGACTTGAACGAGCCGCTGGGCTGGACGTTCTCCAGCTTCAGGAAGACCCGGCAGCCGGCCATACGCGAGAGCGAGGCCGATTCTGCCAGGGGGGTCTCAACCCATGGTGTCTTGAATGTGGGCTTGCCCTCGACAGGAGCGATGCTGCCCATGGTCGTTGAGTCGGACTGTATAAAGGTGCGGGAGAGAAAAAGAAAGGAGGAGAGGAATTGTATGCTGATTTCCAATGTAGTATACACAAGGGGGAACTATAAACAGATATCACGAATGTTGTTTGTTCACGGGAAATAGAGCCACGGGAGAGGAGAAAAAACACCGAACCAAAGTCAGGCTTGAGAAGTGATATCAAGATGCAGAAATATCAAAGCAAATACTAACCAGACCCCTCATTCCCGTGCAAATACCACCCTGAACTCGCCGTCATTCTGATATAAAACGGAGTGATTTTCCGACGCCTTCAAAGTTTGCCGCGGGGAACCAAGGTTTCCCGACACGGGCGATAGATGTCATACTCCACGACCGCCCAATCTCGAATTTTCCCGCTGATAACCTTGTGGACACCGTCAGATTACTTCATTGGCTGTGACATAACACAAACCGGCTTGTAGCGGGCGGTTCGTCGTTGGGGAGGACCTCTGGAGGCCAACTCCATCGTCCGGTGAAAGCGGGAAAGCTTCTCCTTGCGGTGGTGGAGACATCTCCAAATCATCTCATCCACCATTTCATCCTCCCTGAAACTGTGATTGGGCATCGGGGAATTCCTATGACCACATTGAATGCCAGAAGGTGGGCTTATTGTTCCACGATCAGGGGGGGGAACAGCAAGCTTTTTTTGACGCCCTCCCCATACTCGGGATCCGATCCGTACGCGGTGGCCGAGAAACCCCGCTTGGCTACGGTATTTTCGACGCGTAGGAGATCTAGAAGCTGATTGGACTTGCTGGGCATAAATGGCTGCAGGAGGATACCGATGATCCGTAGCGACTCGGCCACATTGTACAGCACTAGGTCTCGGTTGGGTGGGTTTTCCCACGGCACGGTATTGTGGAAATACTTGTTAGCCTGGAAAATTGAGCGCGTTAGTGAGTCCATTGACAGCCGGTGCGGGCCAAACTGACCTGCTCGACGACGCTCATGATCTCCTGGAGGGCCGCCCGAGGGTTTAGGCCCTCCATCTGCTCGGCCACTTTGCTGGGCAACTCCTGCAAGGTCCTCTGGTACTCCTCATCCGCAGGGGTCTGTCCAGGCAGGGAACCCGTTGCTCCCTCGGAGATGAAAGACCGGAGGTTCTTTTTCGCCAAGCCCAGTGTTCGGAGCGCGATATTTCCAATGCCGCCTTGAAGAAGCTTTTTGTAGTCTCGGATGATGTAGGAGTTGTCGTAGTCGGCGTCACTTGCCAGGCCGCCCTGGTAGGCCAGGAAGAAACGCATAGTATCGACCCCAAACCGGTCAATCGCGAAGAAGGGGTTAACCACGTTCCCCGTCGACTTGGACATCTTGGCATGGTTCATTGTCCAATGCCCGTGGACGAGGACTTTGCGGGGAACAGGCAGATCCAACGCCATGAGGAGTGCGGGCCAATAGACGGCGTGGAAACTAGATCTCTTGTCAGATTCGTACGCGAACGCACCCGCGCGAGGACAAAACTCCTACCGAGTGATATCTTTGCCGACCACATGCACGTCAGCTGGCCAGCCTAGGCGGCCTTCTTGGCCGGGCGTGAAGGGGTATCCGGCTTTGGTCAGATAATTGACCAGGGCATCGACCCAGACGTAAATAGTCTGCCTGTCGTCGCCGGGAACCGGAATACCCCAGTTCAAGCGCTCCACGGGTCGGGATATCGACAGATCTTGCAAGCCGGACGAGACCGACTTGATCACGTCTGTCGCATAACTTGCAGGGGTGATGAAGCCTGATTTGTACAGATCCAATAGTGGTTCCTGGAAAGCCGACAAGCGGAAATGATAGTTGGTTTCTGACGACCACTCGACTTCCTTGCCCGTTTCTACAGACACCTGGGTGGCATAAGCACATGGGTTTTCTCAATTGAAATCACGTTCACAGGATGAGTGTCGGGAAGTACCATTCTCTTACGCCCCGTTGTTGGGTCCAGCGAGTTCTGCACTTGCGACTGAGGGTAGAAAGTCTCGTCGCTGACGGAGTACCATCCTTCGTGTTTGGCCGTGTAGATATAGCCCCGGTGGTTGAGCATTTCCTAGACATGAAGTTAGTCCTGTCACTAGATCCCCAATGGGTTCAGTCGTCGCTTACCCAGAAATACTGAACGGCCTCTCGATGCGCTGGTTCTGTCGTCCGTATGAAATAGTCATTGTCCAGGTTGGCCGCTTTCGCCAGTTCCTAAATCCACGATCAATACACCTACCAAATAATCATCCAGTAGGAAATAATGGGGCAGAACCAACCTCGAATGTCTTATAGTTCCGGTCGCAGAAAGCCTGAGTGTCCATCCCTGCAGCGAGAGCGGCTTGTTGTATCTGACAGGCCGTTAATGTCGTGTGTACTTTCAATGATTTTATCCGTCTTTTACCTTCATCCCGTGCTCATCTGTCCCTGTCAATAACTGGGCATCTGTGGCCCCGTTTAGGGTCCGCCATCTTTTCAGTATATCGGCAATGACCATTGTGTACAAATGGCCGACGTGAGGAGCTGTCGTCGACAAATTCGTCAGCCACTGAGCTACCCGAGTCTAGCTCCATTCCTAAACTTACCAGCATTCACATAAAAGATAGGCGTCGTCACATAGTAGGGCTTCTTTGCTTCAGACGTCGTGGTCGCGAACCGACGCGGAGAAACGGCGACTCCCGATCGCGCAACTCTGCACGACACACATTTCCAAGACGGCCGTTCATGGAACAGGCTCTGCCTGGCCCACGACAGGGCACGAACTCCGCCATTCGAGATCGCCATTGGGCCAGAGGAGGACGGGGTGAGGGAGGAAACGGATCATGGGTTGGGTGGTTCGTTCGGAGCGCACTTCGGAGTTGGATCGTCTCCGAGGTGGTCCAAGCTTTCCGCACGGCTTTTTTTCCGCCGCGGGTGCCTGGATTTGCTCTTCTCATCCTCTTCATCCTCGTCAGCCTCCACCTCAGACAGAACGGTCTTGGGGTCGCATCATCTACTTGAATATATATAATTTATCTCTGTCTTGTCATATTTTATTGGTCTTTTAGGAATTTACATACTATACTTCATAACCTACATACCTGGGTTATTTGATCCCTGCCTTCCACCATGGCCGGCCGCAGTCAAGATGTACTGACGAAAGTGTCCACGGAAGGTATTCTTGTCCCCGTGGAAGAAGCCCCATGGTTTGCGCAATCTTAAACTAACCTCCCTCGCTTCCAGCGGCCACCGAGTTCGTCCACTCGTTCTACCCCGCGCTCCAGAATAATCGCGCGGCGATCGCCTCCTTCTACAGCAAGCCTACGGCAACGATCCTATTCAACGGGAACCCCGTGGCGGACGGGACGGCTGTGCAGGAGATCTTCGTCAATCAGATGCCGCCAGCACACTATGAGTTCCAGTCGTTCGACTGCCAAATCCTCAACCCGACGTACCCGACCCCCACGCCAACCGGGGTCAAACTGCCGAACCAGCTGTCGGTCAAGGATATGTCGATTCTCGTCATTGTCAGCGGACATGTGCGATACGGCGAATCGAGAGACCTTCCTCAGCGCGGATTCAGCGAAACTTTCATCCTGGTGCCTAACCCAACCTCCGATGCCCCCAAGGGACGGCGCAAGAGGGAGTGGCTTATCCAGACGCAAAACTTCCGACTGGTTGTTTGAGTGATACGATTATGATGGAAGAGTCTTACGCTGTTATGAATCATGGTCACGGTTTTGGATAAAATACATGATGGACAACATTGGTGCAGGGTATTCACAAGTTCGCATAACTCGCTTAGTTCATCAACGAATCGAGGAGGGAAAAGATGAAAATGGAGGGAGAAATTCTGAAACAGCACGCTTCATGGAAAGTGCACGATTTGGGAGACAGCGCCGTGAAATGCCAGAAGGGATTGTGCCAGGATTGGCCGAAGAGACGAGCATCAGGTAGATGTGTTTCGCGGTATACGCAGGTTGGCTTTCACTCGCTCGAGCAGTTCCTCGCGTGTGGCTTTCCCGTCCGGCATCAGACCTCTCTGGAATCCTATTAGGTGACTTGTTGATGGGGATGGGGATTTGGGGTAAAACCGGGGGGGGTGGGACATACCGCACGCAACCAACGACGCATCTCATCAACCGTCCATTGCTCAGGGTCTTCCGCGGCATTAGTTCGAAACTTCTGGACCAGGACATGGAATACCTACCACCGGTCGGATCTGCCTGTTCGGGAAACATGTCATTGCCCCAGATGGCCCAGGCGGCTGCTGCGGTGACCATTCCCGCAAACCCTACATCAAGGAGTTCCGAATGAGCTGTCTGCGATTTTGGTGGATTAATACTCTGGAGCGGGAAAGTCATACCCATGAAGAGGTTCTAGGATCGTCAGCCGGGATCTACAGAAGGCATGATATCATGTGGATATGGATATCGGGAAGGTACCTTGGAATGCAATGCTCGATCGAGGGGGGTAGGCATTATGGATAGTCTGGGAATCAATATGTTGCACTCGTTCCAACCGTAAGAAATCCACCCCGATTTATAGATCTGGCCCGATGAGGTGGCAACAATGTAGAAGGACAACGTTGTAGCCTACAGTCCCGAGTCATCGACATACTGCCTCAGGCATGATATGATCAGCCACACTGCACCGCCACGGATCAGGGTTTGCCCGCACGCTAAGCCGAATCGGGCCGTCTCCCACACAATTCATCCACTTCCCGCCCCGTCCAATCCACGTCGAGCCGTCCAAGTCGAGTCTCTTCCTCAGTCCTGAATAATCCATTCTTCATTCCTCTTTCCCCCTCCCCAACGTCAAGTCATACACCCCCTCAACACCGCCCACCATGCCTCGTGAAGTCTCCGATATCAAGCAGTTCATTGAGATCTGCCGCCGCAAGGATGCCTCCTGTACGTCTTCTCGGTCTTTTTTCGGGTGTTGAGAGGTGGATTCGGAGTCGGAGAGTGAGGGAGCTTCGGAGGCTCTCCCCGCTGGAATGAGGATGGATGGGAATGTTGCTGCGGCATTGTTGAGGAAGCTAACGGTTATGTCATTGTAGCGGCCCGCATCAAGCGCAACCGCAACACCCAGCAGATCAAGTTCAAGGTCCGCTGCCAGCGTTTCGTCTACACCCTGGTCCTGAAGGACTCCGACAAGGCCGACAAGCTGAAGCAGAGCCTGCCTCCTGGTGCGTTACTTCCATAGATCGCCATGTACATGTGGCGTTTGCTACTCGAGTGAGGTCGAATGAGATGAAAGGAAATGGTTTGAGATGGATGTGGTCTGGACTCTCACTGACGTCAATCCTGCACCAGCCCTCCAGGTCGCCGACGTCTCCAAGGGCGGCGAGAAGAAGCGCTCCCTGTAAATTGATGTCCTCCGCGACGGAAAGTAGGGCATGAGAGGGGGTTTGCGCAGCTGGTCAGTTGGAGTGAACTTAGCATGGGATGTGAAGGTTCAGTGTGGGCCGGCACGGGGACGATTCCCACTCCCCAGTCCTATGGGCTGCATGGGTAGGACGTTCCTGCGTCCACTGCTGGTGCGCTGATGTTATGATCAGGACAGACGAGTGTCTATCTACGCGCCAGCCGGACGACCCGCATCTCTCAATTGTGTGTCTGAGGTTGCTTTGTCGGAGTTTCCTCCACTCTACCATATAATGAAGAATAAAAATAAAAAAAACAGTTAAAAACAGCTGTCCACACGTTCGGCTTCCCGATCGCCCTGATCTGTTATGATATGATTCTTCTGGGTTGCAGATCGCACGCAGGTCCTTGTTGCGCTGGATGGCGCGATCTGGTCTATGTGCGTGATGCTGCCTTGCATAATTCGCTGTGAATGCGTGGTCGTAGGATACTGGAAGAGTCTTCCGGAGTAGTCCCGAATCAACCCTAGGTTTGAGAAGGTCACGGAGGGATCGACCGTTTCAATTCCGCTCCTGAATATCCTGTCATGAAACGTCTCAGTGTGGTCCATGCGGTGAGTCTGAGACAGGAACGTCTGGGCAGAACTCCACGTGAACCAAATAGCCTATAATGAGGCTTGGCATGCTGAGGTTGAAACGCCTCTTGCATCTTCCTCCCTCCACTTTCCCCTCCCCTGTCACCGTATCCCGACTCCTCTCGAATGCACCCCACGATGTGTCGATGATCCCAGTCAATCACAAGGAAATCAGGAGCGTTAGTTCCCCTGAGCCAATCGTGTTGACTGACAGTCTCCATCCGACTCTCCCGTGCCTGTCATTAGGGAAGATTGGCTATATTCATGGAGAAGATCCTCCTCGAATCAGAGTGGCAGGCCCATTATTAGGCGCCAATCCTTGCCGTTCAGGACACGGCCTCTCCTAGTCATCCAGATCTTCGAAGAGCTGCCATGCCCTCGTCCCCCTGGTCTTGAAGACCCAAGACCGGCAGCGCCATGCTGTTTCAGGGCTGGAACCGGTTGGCGCCAGCCCTGGGCGCTCCAAACTGCCGTCATTTCGGCATCCTCCTCCGCCATGCGCGGGCTGTCGAGTATTGCCGCCGGTCCGTCATGCCGGCCACAGCTGGTGGCGTCGCCATGGCTGACCACCCCACAGCGGACCATGTTGACACTTGACACCCATCTTCATCTCCTCCCAGGGAGAAATATCGGTCGTACGTCTGACGGGACCAGGCCTGGTACACTGGCAGGGTCCCAGAAACACCGGCTTCTTGAAGGAGCCATAGAGAAACGGTATCCAGGCTAGTTCCCATCGTAGTCAACTGTCTCCCTCATAGCAACGGTTATACTCACCGTTAGGACAAGAAAGGGTAGAGTACTTGAGAAGATCATCAATTTCACAGGTCCCATATACTCCACTGGAAATTGATTAAACTTCGACGGCGGTTTGTCTTATTGGTGCGACGTTTCGACGTTCGATATTCTTCCGAAATAGATCAGGCGCTCCTGGCTCTGGTCCTAGGCTGGCGTCCTTGGTCTCCGGATAATTTCACCCATGATCTGGTGTTACAGAAAAGAGGACGTGCCAACGCTGTGGGGTTCTTTAATCTATTCAGCAACGCCATGGCGAGACGCTTTCTTCGTTGAAGAAGTATAAAAGGGCCATGCTGATCGCCCGTCTCTCAGTTGCTCTGCAAGCCCAGTTCCATCATCATTCTTTCATTCCGCCTTTGATCGAGCAGGCTCTTTACCCTCATTGGCATACCTTTGATAACTTGTTTCTTTCACTTCTATCCTCACTTTTCTCTCACCATGAGCTTCTCCAAGATTGCCTCTCTCACCGGCTTGCTTGCCTCGGCCTCGCTCGTTGCCGGGCACGGCTACGTCTCCGGTATCGTTGCCGACGGCAAATAGTATGCTCCTCCAGAAGATCAGACCATCCATAGCCTGAAACGTGACTAACCTCCATTCCAGCTACGGCGGATATCTCGTCGACAAGTACGCCTACGGAGATAACCCGCCCGACACCGTCGGCTGGTCGAGCACGGCCACCGACCTGGGCTTCGTGGACGGCACCCAGTACGACAGCGAGGACATCATCTGCCACGAGGAGGCCAAGCCCGGCGCCCTGACGGCTCCCGTGACCGCCGGCTCCAAGGTCGACATTCAGTGGACGGAGTGGCCCGAGAGCCACCACGGCCCCCTGATCACGTACCTGGCGGACTGCGGCGCAGACTGCTCAACGGTCGACAAGACGACCCTCAAGTTCTTCAAGATCGACGCCAAGGGCGTCACTGACCCGGAGGCCGCGAACCCCGGCGTCTGGGCCTCGGACGACATGATTGCCAACAACGGCACCTGGACCGTGACGATCCCGGCCGCCATTGCGGACGGCAACTACGTGCTCCGCAACGAGATCATCGGCCTCCACTCCGCCGGCCAGGTCGACGGCGCGCAGAACTACCCCCAGTGCGTCAACATCAAGGTCACTGGCGGCGGTGACGCCAAGCCCGAGGGAACCGCGGGCCCTGCCCTGTACAAGGACACCGACCCCGGCATCCACTTCGATCTGTACCAGGGTGACCTGACCAAGTACCCGATGCCCGGACCGGAGCTGTTCGAGGCTTAAGCGAGACTTGACTTGAGTTGGTTGATGATATTGTCTATAGTGGTGCTGTTGTGTCATGTATATATTGATTTAGGAGTTGTTTGCAGTCATGTGGAGTGGATCTTCCATACTTACCTTCATCTTCGTATCTGTGTTTATACATGGATCGCATCTTACTTTTGAGTTCGATGTTTTTAACCACTGTATATTTTTGATTGTTTAGGAATGGCAATATCTCTTCATTCCAAATTAGTGCTCGGCCCTAAGCATCTGTTGTAGTTATCGCGAAGCGCAGGTATAGCCGTAGATATTTTCCATATGCAAAGAAAAGAAGAAAGAAAAATGATAAAACCAGCACGATATATATACCCAACTCCAAAAACCAACGAAAAACATCATGAACAACACACACAAACACATATATCTATACCTATATAAACATCACTCCCTCAAATACTTCAGCTCAACATACCCCAAAACCCCAGCCTGCCTCAACTCCGCCTCCACCTCCGCAACAACAACCCTCTCCCTCCTAAGCTCAAACTCCCCAAAATAACTCGGCTTCTCAGAAACCTTCTGAAAAAGCGCACTCTCAAACAGCGCCAAACTGCGCCTATTCTCACACCCAATCTTCACACTCAACCGCGACAGCCTAGGCCGACCCCCGCGCTCCAAAAACCCCCTCACAGAAGGATCCTCACTGCCGATGAACTCGTGCGCAATCTCGCTCTCATGCGCAGCGACGTACCGCAAAAACGACAGCAGCGTGGCGCGGCCAAACCCGCGGCCCTGGTTCTTCTTCTCGGCGATCATGAGCTCGACTTCGCCGGCGATGCGCGGACCCGGGTCGAGTCGGTCTCGGGCTTTCTCGGCTTTGAGGTCTTCTTCTTCGGCGTCTGAGTCTTCTTCGACGCGGAGGAAGAGGTTGATGTCGCCTAGCATGCGGGGCAGAGTGTCGTCTTCTACGTTTAGTTGGTGGTGGTGATGCTTCTCTCCCTCTAGTTGTTGATGCCGCTCTCCCTCCGATGACGGCTGTTGTTGTTGTTGTTGTTGAGGAAGACAAACGATAAAAGTGAGCTTATCAGCATCATTACGCCAGCTGCGCTGCATAGCGTATTCACCCTCCAAAGTGAGAGGTTCCGAAGCGGTGGCTTCTTGAATTTCCTGGAGAAAAACAGGTAGGAGTACTTTGCATACAATAAGAGGAAAAAGGGGATCAAGACCTCAAGGCCACACACACCTCGTCTTGCATCCATTCGTGGTAGCGGGGGACGTGCCAGCTGTAGTAGGGGACGAGGAGGACCGCTGATGTGGATATTGCTGTTTTTGTTCATTAGTATGGAGTATTTGGTTGACTTGATGCATGTGGGATGTTTTCTCGGACATGCGGGGAAGACAGTATTTGTGGGGCGTACCGGTTTGGGCGTTGAAGAGCATCTTGCTGGGGGTTACTCCCGATATTTATATATTGTATAATACAAGGGATAGGTTGGTGGTGATGTCTTCAACACGAGAGTGGTTGCTGGAAGTTGCGAAAGTTGGTGAAGCCTCGAGTGGGCGAAAATCCCACACGAATTGCGGTCTTGGCATTTCCATCCATGCCTTCTATGTGGGTGGATATTGTATGTGGATATACCACCCACGGTCTAGAATCTACGGCAGACTCGATTCTCAGACTCGTTCACGCATGAATTACTCTCATATATGTTATTTCTTCTCTTCCTCGCCCGCAAATGTCCCGATTTGCACCACCTCCACCTCTAACGTCTCCGCGTCGACCAGGACCAGCTCGCCGGTCTCTCGGAATCGAGGCACCGATAAGAGTCGCACGCGAGGTCCGCCGCTGGGTTCATCCGCGTCGGTCATTTGGATGTCTCCGTTGAGTTTCAGCGGCGAGTCGCCCTCGATCACTGTCGTCTTGAACCGCGGCTGGTTCCCCGCGAAGAAGAGGTGCGGACAGGACTCCATCACGAACGGGTCATGCGATTGGAACGGATATGACCCTGTCACATTACCTATTAGCATGTAGACCTTGGATAAACGAGGCCGAAAGACTTACAGAGTGTATCTGGAGCGGTGGGAACGCCACATCGCCAGCGTAGCATGGCCTCCATGACACGCATGCGCGGCTCGGCGTCGCCCTCGGGGTCCTCGCCCTCCGGATCGCCGAAATCCAAGTACCGGAGAACGTCGTCGACGTTCTGGCCGCTACTGCCCCAGAGCCGCCACCCGTCCACGTCGCCCTCCCAGGGGTTTGTCACGCTGTCAAACCAGCCCGGCTCCGGCTCTCCGTCGCTGGACGGAGGCGGGGCGCAGTATGCCCGCGCCCGAGGGAACATGGCCCGGTGAATGGGCTGCTGCGGCAGGGCGAAGTTGGCCGGGTCGCTTTCGCCGGGCATGAGGGTGACAGGAATACTGGGAAGAAGTTCGGCGAGGAAAGCGTCCAGCTGCGTGATCGGGGAGGGGTTGTACGCCGAGGCGTCGTATCCGTATTTCCTAGGGCCGGTCTTCTTCTTACCGGCCGCGCTGTCAACTGACGAGCCCGTCGTTACTCGCGCGCCCAGTGAATTTCCGGCGATAACTAGCCGGGTGATGCTCGAGGGGTCCGGTAGTGCGCCGTCTTGTGCGGCAGCGGTCGTAGAACCGGTGTAGCCCAGCAAGTAGTCGGAGAGGAGCTCCAAAGACAGTGTATCGCTCGACGTCCCGGTGATTCCCAAACCACTGACGAGCGCAATCTTGCCCTTCCCGGTCCTCTTCTGATCGGCGTCCCTCTCCCACCGCCGGGGCTGCGGCGCAAAGTCCGGGACCTTGATGTCGATGGCTTCGAAATCGCCATTCTTATTTTCCGTGCCCAGCACGGCAACGATCGCGCCCGTAGCCAGCGGAGTCGACCGCAGCATATTTCCCGTCAGGCGCAGCCGACCCGACTCGTCTTCCAACATGATCTGCGTGGACTCTGGGTGTGCGAGGTCGAGGTACGTCGGGCGTGGCGGAGGCGCCAGGGTGAAATTCTGCCAGAAATCCGATTTTAGCAATCGACCGACCACCGCAAACAGAATTGGGGAAAGCAAACGAACCTCTTTCGTAAGATCATCCAGGATATTAGGCTTAAGCGGCATATCCATAAAGATCGTCCCCGCAACCCAGCACAGCTCTCCCTGTCTAACGTCGAGGACGCGATCCACCCTCCGCGCATGTTCACCCGCGATCTACCCATCGTCAGCACAGAACTCGACGGTCATCTCCGGAAGTGCGAATCCATACGCTGAACCCATCCCATGCTTCCAGGGCAATCTGCTCCGCGGCCGGTTTTAACTTGGCCAGTCGCAGGAAGTACATGTCGCCATACTGTTGTTGGTAGTGTCGGTCTTGACCGGAGGGCAATTGGAAGGTGTGGAGGGGGTTGTAGAGGGAGGTTTCGCGTTGGATGGGCGCATATTCTTCATCACTGGAGGTAAGTGTGTCAGTTTAGATTTCTTTCCTATTGTCTGGGGAAGGATATTAGGTGGGCACACCTCGGCGGGCGCAGAAATTGCGTATCGGTCGCCATGGTGGAGAACAGGATGGATCTGAAGAGGCCAGATCAATTCCTGGTGATAACACAGTGTTTTCTTTATAATATCACGCTAGATAGAGGGTAGGAAGATGGAGTCGGGAAGATGTGGAATGGTGGAAGCAATGAAGATGTTCCTGGGCGGCGGACGCGAACCCCACGCGTCTTTTGGCGTTCTGCTTTATGACTTATTACGGAGTACTCCATACTTCACTACTTTATTCATTTACTCCCAATGGATTTACTACTCTACCCCCAAGTCGTACCAAATAGATGAAACATACACTCTTGAAAAGAAAACAAGAATTAAAGTCTATGCCAATTCCCCATCAATCCAGGACTCGACCCCATACTATAAAAACTTGAACTAAAACTAACTGGGTATCATAAAATAGAAAGCAAATGAGGGATACTCACGAACAGTAAAGCTCGATGGGCAGGCCGGCATCGCACTCGAATTTGAAGTTGACCGCGACGCGCCTCGCAATGAGAGTAGCAGCACTGTGGATGGCGTCAGCCGTGTTCTCATCCGCCCAGACCACGAAAAAATAGCCCGGAGGCTGCCGCGCAACGGCCTCCCTGGTCGGGTAGACATGGTATGTCCGGGATTTGATCCGATCGAAGAAATATTGAAACGGGTCGGTCTTTCCCAGGTCGGTTTCAGGAATATCGAGATAGATGTACCACCGCCAGCGGTCTTCAATCCTCCCGTACTCTATAGTGGGGAGTGGCGCTTGATTCATCTCTAATTGTTCTTCTATGGTGGGAAGTGGCTTTTGATTCATTTTCACCTGTCAATTGGGGTGAAGGTCCTGTCAAGGTATTTGTGGCTTAGTCGGGAGGGGTTGTTGGATGAGGATAAGGAGCGGATGATGCAATGCTGAGTATAGGCAGAAGGAAATGTCGTATTTATACTAAACCTAGGATGAGGCGTAAGATGAGGAGAAAGAAAGAGTGCACAGTCATGTTTGATTGGATCGCTTGGTTGATTCAACGACACAAAGCCAGGACCCGGGCACATTGAATGAACAAGGCGAAAATTGACACCGGAGATAAAGCAGAATCATCCTTTGATGAATATAAACAATGCTTTGTTCTTGTAGTTCAGGGTAAACGAGTATGACCACGAAGCACCGGGCTTTGGAACTGGCATTGTGCATAACATCAAGGCTCTGCCTGCAGGATATCAAAGCCATTAATTGGCTTTGAGAGAATGAGCAATCGTGGTAGGAAGATTCAAAGGAGTCTAGATAGATGTTTCTAGAAGCATTGTGCCCCAAGACAATCAATGCATGGGCTCTCCTAGCGCCAGGATGCATGCCAGTATCTGTCGGTCGTCTATGGTCCCTGCGCTATTATGGGGACTCGTGATTGAATACTTGAGTATATCTGCCCGAAGCTGGATATTCATTGTTGATCGTCGAAACCAGGCATGTGTTTCAGGAACCGTCCGTTGGCATGCTGTGTGGGATCGTTGACGAAGGGGGAGGGGAATTAACCTCAATGCCCAGACATGGAGACTCTGCAGTCTGCAACCTGATCATATTGTGTTACCGTCGAATGCTTCATGATTACCTTCAACATGAGAATCTTGTCCTCTGTGGATAGCCTGTTGAGGAAATTGACAGTCCTCGGTCTGGTCTTCTGTGCCTCGACCACCGCCATCAACTTGCAAAACTTCCTACCTGACCCGAACCCGAGGTATCTCGTCCAAAGTCGTCCTGAACCAGCGGAGAGCACCGCATACACACCTATCATCAACTACCAGCCCTCAGGCTCTGCAACCGACCCTCTTGCGCCGAGTGTAGGCCTAGAAACGCAGGAGACACCCATCCCGACTACCACAACCACACCGGGCTACACATCCCCCGCATCCAAACGGTCCCCACAGACAGCAACTTCAGTAGAACGGAACGAGTGAGTCAGTGCGGTGGATCTCCGTGTCAACAGAACAAGCTAATGGCGAGGTGAACAGGCCCCCGAACAAAGTCGCGGTTGTGACAGGGACAGTGACTCAAACCCCTGGGGTCATGGAAGCAACACACTCGGCGGGCGCACATCATGACCTCATCTGGAATTCAACTGGCTATTGGGTTTCCCTGGTTTTGTCCATATTGCAGTTTTGAACCCACTGGGGTGGTGGGATGGTGTTATGAGGTTGTCATCATTCAACAACGATTAGTATAGTATAGTCAAAGTGATTGACAGCCGAGAACCGACAGTCAATATCAATCAGATCGAAGAATAGCCAAGAACTTAACCAACCCTAGAAAGATCAAGCAGAGTGAGCAGAGTGAACGAGTAGGCAGAGGAGGAAGAAAGAACCTCGGTCCGGCCGGCGATCAACAACAAACTAAACCGTTCGTTCCTCCACTTCCCCGCATGCATTTCCCCTCTCCAGCCATCTTCATATGTTTTTCCTTTCTTCTTACTTAATTCAAGAAAAAGGAAAGAAAAGAAATCAAGAAAATATTATAGAAACTCTATTTTATCTCAATTGATCGCCTTTTTCGGTCATCTCCCCCCCCTCCCCTACTACTTCCCCTTCTACCACTAATTCACGTCGGCCTCTCCAACCGCGGTTATATACAAGGCTGGCCCGAACACCGAGTATGACAGATTGCAACCTTT
Source organism: Aspergillus candidus (assembly GCF_002847045.1). Classification (NCBI taxonomy): domain Eukaryota; kingdom Fungi; phylum Ascomycota; class Eurotiomycetes; order Eurotiales; family Aspergillaceae; genus Aspergillus; species Aspergillus candidus. The sequence continues at coordinate 407,758 of NW_020194023.1, read as the reverse complement.
CTTTTAAACCCTCCAATTCAAATCAAGGAACTAACACGAACAGATATCACCTTATCCGTCGACATCCATACCATCCAACCGCTACATACCCTATCCTCCTCACACCTCACCGCCAGTCCTCCCAACCGACCCATAATCATGTCTCTCACCACCCCCCTCTGCAAGCTGCTTCAAATCCAGCACCCCATCCTCCTCGCCGGCATGGCTCGCGCCTCAAGCGCGCCCCTAGCAGCAGCCGTCTCCAACGCGGGCGGCCTCGGCACAATCGGCGGACTAGGCTACACGCCCGAACAGCTCTCCGAAATGCTAACGGAGCTCAAAGCCTCCCTACGCGACCCCTCCCTACCCTTCGGCGTGGACCTCGCCCTGCCCCAAGTCGGCGGCAGCGCGCGCGCCACAAACCACGACTACACGCACGGCCAGCTCGACGAGCTCATCGACGTGGTGATCGCGCACGGAGCGCGTCTCTTCGTCTCCGCCGTGGGCGTGCCCCCCGAACGCGTCATCAAGCGGCTGCACGACGCAAACATCCTCGTCATGAACATGGTGGGCGCCCCCAAGCACGCCGAAAAGGCCTTCAAGCTCGGTGTGGACATTGTGTGCGCGCAGGGCGGCGAGGGAGGCGGGCATACAGGCGACATCCCGTTCTCGGTGCTGATCCCTGCCATCGTTGACGTCGCTCGGAATTACAAGAGCCCGCTGACGGGGCAGCCTGCGCTGGTAGTCGCGGCGGGGGGCGTCAACGACGGGCGCAGTCTGGCCGCGTCGTTGGTGCTGGGCGCTGCGGGTGTGTGGGTCGGCACGCGGTTCGTCGCGTCGAAGGAGAGCGGCGCGAGCCAGATGCACAAGGAGGCGGTTGTGGGAGCGCAGCTGGGGGAGACGACGCGCACGCTGGTTGTGTCTGGCAGGCCGCTGCGGATGCTGCCGAATGATTACATCAAGGACTGGCATAAGCGGCCGCAGGAGATTGCGGAGTTGACGGCGAAGGGGATCGTACCTATTGAGCATGACTTTAAGAATGATGTTGATATTGACATCCCGTTCTTGATGGGCGATGTGTCGGGCATTATCAAGGAGATTAAGCCTGCGGGGGATATCGTGCGCGAGATGGTTCAGGAGGCGATTGTGTCTTTGAACAAGGGGGTTTCGTTTGTGGGGGCGTCGAGTAAGCTGTGATTTTCTTATTGTTTTCTTTTGTTGCTTTGGCTTGGTCGGTCGACCGGTCTGTTCATGGTTAGATTCCTATTCCCAGTGACATAGTGGTAGTATATAAGTATACATATGAATATGGTACGGACTGCATTGAAATCATAACAGCATGAGATGTTGCAGACGAGAAGAGTCTAGCATGTACAGATACATGAATGAACAACAGAACAGGTAGGAGGCCCTGTGAATCCAACCTCCCGTGAGCCAGGAAAGGTGACCCCGGACGAGAAGAATATGCAAGTCGACTACAGGTCACTCCATCAACAGAACAGACACTGGGCAGATCAGATATCCGACCGATCCACCAGCAAAACAGTAAGAGAGGGAGTCCACCGACGATACTCCACCCAATACCAGTCCAGTATAAAGCCCCCAGAAATAAAGGATAAAAAAAACTTAAAAGAAAAGAAGTACCATTGCAAAACAAATACTAATGACATCCATTGATCATGGCCTTGTTCCCGTTGGCACGCGCCTCCAAAAGATTCGGCGGCGGCGGCGGTCCAAAGACCGGCTTTTCCGGTTGCTGTGGCGCGTGACGGTCGCCGTTCAAGCCGCGGTTCGGGCTATCCAGCTCGTACTCCTCCTCGTCGTCTTCGTCCTCGTCGTCGTCGCTGATGCCCTCCTCGTCGTCTTCTTCGTCTTCGTAGTCTTCGTCATATTCGCTCTCCGTCCCCTCGTCGTCCGCACCTAGCTCTGCGGCCAGACCCTGCCCCCGACCTTGGGCTTGCATGCGCCGACACAGGGCCTCGAGATGGTGGCTCTTCTTGCGCCACTTTTCCAACTCTTCGTGATTCCGTGTGCGTTCCTCCGCCATCTCCAGGATATTGCGATTGGTCTGGTCGTGCTTGCGCGTCAGGGTCAGATTCTCCTTCTCCAGACGTTTGGTCTTCTTCGACATCTCCTCCATCTCCTTGCGGAAGGTCAGGAACAGCTCGTTACTGTTGTTTAACGTATCTTCCACCTAGAATCAATATGGTTACCAACGCATCCAACACGAGGATGGGACGTGGTCCCCGACAACCGTACCTGCTTGAACTTCTCGACGTAGATGTTGAGCTGACTCCGCAATTCGGCCTCGGTTTGTGAAAAGGTGGATACCTGCGAGCTGAGCGCACGGCATCGGGCGGCTTCGTTCTCTGCGGCTCGGCGTTGTTCTTCGTACTTGGCGGTCAGGCATTGTATCTCCGCATCCTTGCTCCGAAGGAGGGACTTGTAGTGTAATTCGCGCATCTCGAACTTTTCGCCGATGGTCTTGATCTTGGCGCGCAAACTAGGGGATACTCGTTCAGTAACGGAGGCCCGGATGAAGGTGCGGGGGGAAGAAGGGATCAATCGTACGCTTCGTCCAAGTCAATATCCAGCTTCTCGTTGCGGGGGTTCCCCTTGGCGGCCATGACATCTTGAATATCGTACAACAGCGAGTCGAGGCGTTCGTTGACAATGAGCCGTGCCTTCTTCTCCGTCTCCTCCAGTTTCTTGTTCTCGTCCTATGCAATCGGTCCGTCAGCCTTCTCCCATCCTACCTCACCGGACGGGCGCGGAATCCGCAGAAAAGACGCACCTTGACCTTTTTGTTCTCCTTGGTGAGTTCGCGGCACAGTTTTTCCAGTTTGTCCTTCATGGTGACCGTTTTGTTCAACTCCGATTTACCCTTGTCCTGATCCTTCTGCAACTGGTCGGCTCGCTTCTTGCTCTTTGAGTAATCGCGATCCAACTTTTTCATATCGGCCAGCAACTCGGTGTATTTCTTATGGACGGTCTCCAGTCGGGTCATGGGGGATTCGATGTTACTCAACAGTTGATTGAGGTCTCGAGTGGCTTTCTTGACCTCCCGCTCTGTAGACACGCAGGGACTGGTTAGCTTGTCCTGAAGATTGCCAGGAAAGTCCGAAAGAAACAAAAGCAGATTAAAACGTGAAGAATAAAAAGTTGAAAAAGGCACTCTCCGGCGATTTCACGGTCGAAAGGGAAACCACCCACCAATTTCCTGCTCCTGGTCCTTTTCCCCCGCAGCATCTTGTTCCAACTGGGAGATTTTGGCCGCCAACAACTTCGAGGTCTCGTTCGGGTCGGCGACCTTTTTACCCTTGTTCTTCTTGGACATGGCAGCGGACGACATGGCGATTCGGGTTCGATCTCGGAAATTCTGGTCAACCCAGAGAGGTGGAATTCGACGGTGGTCGCGTGGACTAGTTGAACGGAAGCTTGGGAAAAATGCGAAGACGTTCGAAACGGTGGGCTCGACAGTCGGAATGGAACCCGTCGGGGAGAGAGGGCCTTGTCACGCAGGCCGCCACAACCGTCACCCAACAGCACACAAGATACCCGCCGAAGGACCACAGGAAGGGTTACAGGGTCGAACGGCGCAGCACGATCGACCAGGAACGGCGGGACAAATCCCTTCCACTGATCGGAATCCCGGACGGGGGTGTCGTCCTATTCCTCCAATGCAGACCGGTAGGGAACTTCGGACGGGGGATTGATGGGTGGATCGGGAACGGTCTTAGATCCCACGCAACCCAGTTCAGCACCGTCGAGAAAACCTAAATGGATAGACAATCTAGAAGGGGGGGAATCGGTCGAATGATTGGAAAGGAGTAGAGTGGGAGAGGAGATCCGTTTGGTTGGTGAAGGAGGAGGAGAAGCAGTCGGTCAAGTGTGGCTGATGACTTTCTGCGTGTGGATTTCGAGGATCTTTTTGCCGGGGAAAGAAGAGGATCACATCGAGTAAGTTCAGTAGTCATCAGTGTCTGTGGTTGGAGTGACTCTGGACACTAGTACTAGACGGGCAGTCGATGGCAGACGCTAAACTGGTTTGGGGCATGGTCACGGGATCGTTCTGATATGGCTTCATTTCTTCCCTTCACAACTCCATCCATCAACACTAGGACACCATCCGACACTCTTGGGATATGTTCTCTGGTATGAGTGTTTCTATGCAACCTTTTATGTCAGGGTCAGCCATATCTGCTTACCCTCGTGGGCCTTGAATCTCACATCATGGTAGCACAGCCCAGACCAGTGGACTGGACACGCACATATCATAAAGATCTATATGCGATCTTCTTGTATCTGACTGTGGCAGTTTCACTGTGGTAATGTTGTAAATCCCGAGATGACTCTGCATCGCTTTCAACGCGAACCTCCCTATCCAATCCCCTGTCCAATCCCCTATCCAATCCCCTATCCAATCCCCTATCCAATCCCCATCCACGCGCATTCAGAGCAGATCCTACCGATATTCCCGACCTTATACCATGGTCGTCTGGAAGTCGGATCGCCTCCTGTCCCAGGACGGAGGCAAGCGCAAGAACAACAAAGACTGTGAACCCCAGAGGTACACGTCCCTTTCCGCTTTTCAGACCCTCCCTGATCATCTATCAGCCTACGCAGGGCGGACTAAAAGTGTGAGAACACGCGGGTTATCCTAGCTATCTGATGGAATAGAAAGTCTGCATCTCTGCATATCGTTGATTTCCGTCCGGACCACGTGGCTGTAGTATTTGTCGCACTAGTCCGCAGTGAGCTTTAGATACGCTGAGGTCATCCTAGCATTTGCGTTCCATCTCAGCCTCATGGATGACGTAGAAGTGAGGGGGGCAGAGAGGACCGTGATGATCCGGACAGTGATCAGATGGAAGGCGAGGTCGACAGCCCTCCTAAATGGCGTCGATGCTGCCAGATTAAATCTTCCTCAGTCCAAGATGGAAAGCACGCACAGGCCTCCGAGCATGGGACCAGCCTTGTCTTTCCCCGCACTCAATTTGGGCTACTCGTGGACTATCTTTGATCAGGAAATCATATCCCTCGTCAATCCGCCATGGCTGTTTGAGGTTATCTTAGTCGGTGGCGCAGGATAGGCGGGAGGCTGCCCGTCGGCAACAGCAACAGCAGCAGCAGCAGCAGCGGTAACGACAATACAGCCTTGGTTCCAATCTAGCGGGGAATACCGGGCAATACATGCTGTGATTACACACGTATCTCCGGGAAACTTGACTACGGTCTACACCATGACCAAAGGTAGCCGAGGAGGACATTTCCATTTTTGCATTTCAAAGACATCAGGCATAGTAGGCCACATCATGATTCGTCATATCGTACAGGGGTTGTTGTCTGTCGAGAGATCACGGGGGTTTGGCCAGCAAACCAGCATTATAAGATCGCTCGCTCGCTCATTTGGTATCACTCATCACCGGGTTCAGTAGGTGGCCCACGGGAACTGTCAGAAGGGCCTGCACGATCGACCAATGTCATAGCATGACCGGAGGTGGTCTCACTTGGTTCAGGAGACGGACTGAATGGCATCGGCGGGAATGGTTCTGTCTGTGACTGGTCTGTGGATAATCGACGGTCAGACGAGAAATCGCTTGTACCGGCGGATTCCATCGGAGTGCTGAAGGGGGACCCACGAGGGGCATCGGAGTGAATCGTAAGAGGTTGCGGTGGGTGCGATGACGAAGTAGACTAGAGCAAGTTAGCACGACAATGAAATCCATAACACATCAACTATGAAACTCACCTGGTGTTTCCCCGAGTTGAGCCCACGCTGTGTGGCTAGCTGTCGGGCCGCTAGTCGTCTCTGGATGATCCGAGATTCCTCCTCTATCGCAGCCTGCTGCTCTTCTTTCTGTAGATCTTCCAGAACCGAGCCCGTGTTATCCTGGGTGATCTCCACCGTGGAGCTCGGCGTCGAATGCAGTCGGCTGCTCTTCTTATTCTTCTTCGCTTTCTTCGCTTTCTTCGCTTTCGAGTCCTTAGATTCCACGCTAAACGTCCCAGACATGGACCGCATGCTCTCGGGCTTGTCCCCCAGATAGTCATCGGACTCCAGTCCGGTACTGCGACGACTCGCCAGGGTCAGAGCAAACTCATCGTCCAGCGGCACCGCATCCTCTTCCTCATCACTTGGAAATAAGTCACCCCGAGAACTCAAGGAATTAGCCGTCTCCCGCGATGACTGCGTCGAACTGCGATACCGCCCATTACCCCCGGCAGAAGCCTGCCCCTCATCCTCCTCCGCTGCCGCCGCCTCCTCCAGCAGAGGCTCATCTTCCTGCACATTCCGCCGCAGACCCGTCGGGTGTTCCTGGAGATCCGCCGCCGACGGCCGATACTTCACGCCCCGCGCGCCCATCCTCCAGGGAAACCGCTCCAAGAAACCAAGAAACGAGGAGCTAGGGATCACCGTAGGGTCCGATCGACTGTCAGGCGCAAGCGCGGTACTCTTCCTGCGCACGCGCCGCGCACCGTAGCTCATTCTCCGCTGTCGACGGGGCTGTTCGGCGCCCCCGCGCGTTAACCCGCTGCCAGCCAACAGACGGTCGAGCTCTTCCGTCCCAAACCCCAGCAGGCCGCTCTCAACGCCCTCCTCATTATCCCAGTCATCGTAGAAGTCGAAACTCGCCTCTGCGCGATCGCGCCGACGACGCCGAATGTGGTCTTGGCGGGTTGGAAGGCATGGCGCAGCACAGGCGTAGACGCAATTCCCGATCGAAGATAAGCACGGAACGATATAGTTATGCGAAAAGGTGTAAAGACCCTCTTGGGCCGTTTCATTCGCCGTCTCGAGATTGTGTGATATCTGGTTGATGCGCTGGCGGACGCGGGGGTCTCTGGGTCGTATCATTCTGGGGACGTTTGGTGGAGATGGCGGTATGTATTGGGCGGACGGGCAGGAAGTAACCGAGGGGTGGGGAGAACCCAAGGACAAGTCAAGGAACGATGGAAATTACGTGGGGTAACGTCTGCAATAGCCAGACACTCCCATTGGAATGTTTGGTGTGGTAGTTATATCGAGGCAATGACATGCGCAGGGAGATCCGGACGGTCGAGGGTCGATCGATACAAAAGACCCACGGGTGGTTGACGGATGCAGGCCTGAGGAAGCCATTCCCGTCCGTTTTCTCCACGTCGATGTCATCGCCTTAGTCATCGGCACGTGCCGCTCGTTTTTGATATTCCATCAATGGCCTCACTTTTCTTGATTTGTTTATCCTGAACCCAGTACGAGCGGAATCTCTCAAGCCATACACCCATGGTCTACTACATTCGATTCTTGAAGACCCCCCGGGTCCAGAAGCAGAAAACCGGCGCCCTCAGCGTATCGGCCCTCATCTGCATCACCACGGACCTAGGCGACGCTTTCCTAGCCGAGGATGTGGATCTCCTGGTATCATTGAACGCTTCCAATGCTGATCAAGTGTTGTACCAAGAACGCGTGAAATGGACAGCCAGCAAGCGGGAAGTCCCCATCGCACTGGGCCCATTCCCACCGCATCTATCCAAACACGCCTTAGTCCTCAGTGTCTCCGCGCCAACGGACTCGCGCAAACCTCGCGCCCCCTTCGCAGACACCCTGCTCCCTAGCCAGCAGCATGCTGCTCCGCTAGTCATCTCAGGCTGGAGCGCACCATTCGGCGGGGCTGAGTCGCCCGTAGCCGAAAAGCTCGTAGAGCGACGATTCGGCCCGCAGGATCTCCGGATCTGGGAGGAGACCGGCAACAGCATAGCGCGACACATCTGGTGAGATAAACCCAACCTGCAAAACCCAACCAGCCTTTGTTTTCCATCTCTAAAGCAAGCGCTTCCCCGTTTTTTTCAAATTCCAGGGACGCAGCTCTGGCATCCGTGACCTACGTCCAGCAGCTTGCAACCGCAGTGCCAACAACAAAAACTGAAGCCGCACCACAACCACCCGTGTTGCGCGATCTCCTGAAGAACAGCCAAAACCGCAGCGCCACCAACCCGCTCCACGCCGTGGAACTCGGCTCCGGCTGCGGCATCGTAGGCATTTCGCTAGCCCAGACGCTCCCCAACTGCAACGTGGTGCTCACCGACCTCCCGGAGGTCGAAGACATCGTAACGCAGAACATCTCCGTGGCGCAGCCCGCGCCCTCCTCAAAGGTCACGTTTCACACCCTAGACTGGGACGACGAGGACCTCCCAGAGGAGGTGACGAACGGGGGCGCAATCGACCTCGTCCTCGTCTCGGACTGCACGTACAACGCAGACAGCCTGCCGGCGCTGGTGTCCGTTCTAGACCGCCTCGTGCGGGCGTCGCCGGACGTGCTTGTTCTTGTGGCTCTCAAGCGTCGACATGAGAGCGAGGAAGCGTTTTTTGACCTAATGCGTGGTGCCGGGCTCTGTAGTTTGCATCGTCATTGTATGCGGCTTCCGGCGCAGCATGGTCTGTCGGATCAGATTGAGATTTATTGCTATGCGCGGGCGGATTGGCATTAGGAGATGTGACGTCTGCAGTGTACTTATATAACACTCTTGGGTCTGTTTGTTTCTTTGTACTATACCCCCATGAAACCACGATGGTCGTCTACGATACTCAATTTCTTATCGAGGAATGCTGCCCTGGACTCAGAGCAAAGTGTCCATGAAGACCCTTTGCATTTTCCGTTTCTTGCACATATGTTTGGGACATCCTCAAGAATTTCATTCTAGTCGTACAGCTAACCTACCCCACTACGGCATGTGCATGCTCGTATCTGTATTCCGACGCCACTGATAAACCCCATCCGTCAGGTAATATCCCACAAGAACCGTTCTGTCAGAAACGACCAGCCATCGCATGCTAGAGGCAACAAACCCATCCAACAAAATTGGCCACCACATACACTGTGAGAACGCTTAAGCAATCCCAATAAAACTCTTCAGCCGCTCGCTAGCCGAGGAAGAACTCCTCCGATGTTTGCCTAGGTAAAATCGGCGTCCATGGTCAGAGGTCTGGGAATCGGACCTTCGATGGCGAAGACGGGAGAAATAGCCATTTTTGTCCAGATGGACGCGCCATGTATCTGGTACTTTAGGAACATTCCACGATTTGTGCCCTGACATTCGACTTTTCAATCGACGTAAGCGTTCTCCTTTCTCCGTAAATCGCGCCATCACATGTTCCAAAGTCGAGTCCAGGGGGATGAACTCCGTATCCGCCTCGAGAAACGGGTTGCTCAAACTGCCAAGCGACATGTTGGGAAGAGAAACACCGGGCTTCGTGCTCTGGAAGATCTGCTTGCTCGCGTTGATGCTATGGGAACGGGGTGGGGGCATGACTGGAAGCCCGTTGCCTGGATGCACTGGCTGGCTCGGGTCATCCGAGTATGGCCTACAACACCTTCGGGCAAAGCCACCAAAATTTGCCGCCAGGGTTACAGCGCAAAGAGGAAGGAAGCCTAGACTTGTCGTGTTCCGGCCTGTCTCAGTCGCACATTTCTCGGGGAGTGTGAGAGAGACCTTGGCACATAGGGCCCACAAGTCGGCATACAGGCGACAAATGACATAGATTTCGCCAGCAGTCAGATGAAATTCGTCGGCTAAAGTCTCTCGACGGTCGAGTAGGGTATATGACGGATCTAGACATATCACCAGCGATCCTTCCTGGATGGCCCATCTCTCCCCTAGCTCCAACCGAACATCCTTATATGACCGCAAGCGCGTGCAAAGCTTCGGGGCAGTCTGACGCAAGATGCTCTGGGGTGAATATCGGCTAGACCACGTTCTATCTGATGCACGATCGCTGGTCCCCATGCGGAGATGCTCTGGAGGTGGAGGGCGACACCCGGTCCCGTAAGGTCGCCATCCTTTCTGATATCGGCTCAGCTTGAATGTATTGTCTCCGAGATCTCACCACTTACCAGTAATGGAATAGCTTGGTCTGACTCCCACGAAAGAGATCTCGGATCGGCGAGCGCATTGGCAGATGCAGCAGCCAACTTCCATGAGAGGTGTTGTTCCCAGCTCTGGGGAGAGAAGCTCCTGGGCTCTTCAAATATGTCAAAAGCGCCATCACGATTCAAACTCGTCGACGTGTATCTCCCATGCAATCGAGGGTCTTCAACGTCGTCGTCAAACGCAGGGGAGACGGTTTCGGAAGGAGACGCCGTCCACCAAACGGGAGGGCGGTGGAAATACACACCATGTCGACGTCTCTTGCTGAGCGAGTCTTGGATGTAATCAGACTCTGTATCGTCACTGAAGTCATCTGTAAACACTGTAGGTCCCGTAGGTTCCAAGGAAGGAATTGGGATGGGTGCCTGTCCGCCGGCGTTAACCGAGTCTGGACGGTCAACCATGCTCATTGGTAATTCTGTATTGTATCCTAAACTCGCAGTAAAACCACCCCGCAGAAAGAAACTATGCAATCACGGTAATATCTGCAGTGTAGATCCTGTAGCAGAGCATGCTGTACGGAAGAAACCCGAGGATCCATAATGCTGGACCATAATTCCTGCACTGACGTCCATCGCAGCTTCCTTTCTCGTACAGATGAAGGGGAAGAAACGTGAAGAGGAAGGAACGATCGAAGGTCTCTCATGACATCCATGAGGGTTGAATTGACTTCGGTCCTTGTAGGCGCGGGCTCGAATCAAGGCACGTATGGGCGTATCCTGGCACCGTTCCGACTCCCCAATTGGATCGAGTGGAGCGACGGCGTGTGACTGATTGGTCACAAAGTTCAAGAATCAAGTAGGAGGTCGAATATGGACGCCAAGTCAGCGTTGACTGGGGTTGAGACATGCGTTTCTGATATGTAGCGGTGTGAAAGGGAGGAGGAGAGGAAATAATTGACTCGTTTTTCTTTGTTTTTGGTGGACGCCTGATTGCTCAGTAACCCAATCAGGCATCACATTATCTACTTCGCTTCTATATAATCTCTCTTCTCTCGCTCTCTAATTATCTTCCCTTCGTACAGTCCTGATCTTCATTCCCACATCTCTTCTTTCAATTGGCCTTCCTGTTATCAATCTCCAATCAATTAATCATGTCAGACTTGCTAGCAGACTCAACATACTCTCCACCCCGAGGAGAGCCCGATCCTTACCTGGTGAGCTCCTCGCCAGGGGACCGCGAAGGACTGCACGACGCAGCCGTCAAAGGGCAATTCGAAGAGTTCCGACCCGCCGCAAATAACAAGACATGGATCATCAGCGAGAGGTACTGCCGCATCGGGGACTCGGTCGATTCCTTCGAGCCCATCCTGCACAACCTCTGGTATCTCTACTACCAAGGGGGCCGGTACATGTCCCATGAAAGCACGGAACATGACCGACTGGTGCTGGACGTGGTACGCACGCGTGGACTCGGCCCCCTGACCAGGCCTGCGCCCAGCGGCTGTGGCATTGACATCGCCCGGACCCCCGCAGGGGCGTTGTGGAATGATCTACCCTATTTGGTCACGGACATGACGGACTACTGGGTGAACGACTGCGCGACGATGGACGCCACCCAGCGCGTCAACTTCGCTTCCTTCCTTGCCAAGTTGGCGTCGACGCGAGTGGACGGGGATCGCCTGTGCCAGATCGCTCTAGTGCTCTTCCGCGATGCTCTGGAGACGGAGCGCGAGTTCGGTACTGCTAAAGCGCTTGCAGACGCCGACCCGCGGCGCACGATGCTTGATCTTTCGATCGCGGCCTTGCTCCCTGCCGTCTGTACGTGGCTCAATGAAGCGGGACGCAATCTGCTTCTGCTCTCGGACGCGTCCTGGAATAGTTGCCCTGCAACCATTGCCCAATGCGGCGAGACGTTCATCGAGTCCGAGCTCGGTCGACGAGCACCGGCGGGGTTCAGTCCGTGGAGATGGATGTACTGGCTGAAGCGACTGCACGAAATCGGTCGTCTCGCTGATGAGGCGTCCGAGAGCGGTCTAAAAGAGTGCGCGCAAGACGCGATCGAGACCATGTTGGGGCACGTGGAGGAGAGGAACTCGAAGATTCTGCGAGTATTCGAGGGAGTGGGCGATAAGTCGAAGCAGGATCCTGACCTGGTGGGTTTGAAGAACTTGATGAAGGAGGATGAGGGTGATGCTTCTGAGTGAATTGAATTTCTGGATAGATTTATCTCTCTTTACTTATCGCAGTGAATATATTTGGGTTCTACTCCGCATACTGTCCTACTTGAGGTTGAACCCCTTGAATCGCTAAATAGTCCGAGGCTCACCTCGGTCAATATACAGAGTTGATGAAACTGATGAATCGTTGAAAGAAGTGCTCATGATGCGCTCGGAATACGCAACAAAAACGTCTAGACTCTGCTTTAGCCAGGAAACAACCAAGTATCTGACCGGTTCCATGTCCATCTCCACAAGTTCCACATTTACAATGCCACTCCCATTACCCCTCATATGAAGCAACAAGACAAAAACAAATACGAGATTAACCATGATAACTAGGTAGACAACAAGCTTGTGTATTCACTGACGGTAACTAAAGACTATCCACAAGCAGACATGTTGAATGCCACACTTGCACTATTGCAGCCAAGCAGAGCCAACTATATAGAGCGCCCCCGAAGGAGAGCCAAGCACCAACCACCTAGATACACTTGCAATCCCGACTATAGCTATCAAAGTGGCACTTGTTGCCATCCCTGCTGCACTATAAACACGAACATCACATCAGCAAAAAGTCTCAAGAAACCTCTGAACCAGCAGACTAGGACCGGTTTGTGTTATACCTTCTTAAACTTGCAGTGGCAGAAGGACGTCTTGCCGTGCTGGCCCTTAAATTTGCAGGAGTTGTTCTTCTTGGAGCAATGCTGTGGGAAAGAAACGAAGTGGGTGGGCAGGTTAGTGGTGCTCTTTTCGTCGTGCTTGATATGTTGGTTATGTGGATAGGAGAGGAACTCACTCCGTGGTATTTGATCAGTGTGGCTGCTTCGTCGCGCACCTCCAGATTATCATTGACGTCGAGGGCATTGTTGTCCATGGGGCTGGCGACTGCGCCGACGGCAGCGAAGAGGACGAGGCCCATGGAGGCGAGGGAGATGAGCTGCATTGTGATTGTTTGGAGTTGGTGGTTTTGGTTTGAGGTGGGGAGGGTTTGGGCTGCAGTACTAATGTAGAGGCCTAAGAGGATCTGTCTGTCTGGATGATGCTTCAAATGTCGGGTCAATGACCACTTTATATACTACCAGATCTCAGTGTTCTCCAGAGACAGCTGCCATGACAAGACGGATATCCACGCCTCCGCATTTTCCATGACAAATAGCAAAAGCCACGAGGACGTGGAGTAATCCCGGTTGACCGCGTCTTGTGATCAAGCTGCTCCTCCAAATGTACGAAAATTAGACCATTCGGCCCCGGCAAAAGCCTCTGTCACTTTGCGTGGTCCATAGAGACCCAGCTCATAGAGCCGCATAGTAGTGGCATATCCAATCGGAGAGTGACCGGGTATCCCTCGCACGAACTGGCTTGGTCTGGATGACTACGCGCCTGCAGGGGATACTACGTTACCACACCTGTAGGGCGCTGGGTGTACCTATGGGGTAGCATGGAGGCGCTTTTCTAGCCTGGGTGATGTGGATGTGATAGTGATCCGGGGTTAGGGCTGAATATTTCAGTGAGACAGTAGGATCGACATCCTCAGTCCTGTAAATATTGTAGACATCATGCAAGGGCCCCGTATAGGCTAGATGCTGTGTGATCTCCTGCACATAGGCACAGCCAAGAATTCAAGTGCCGTTTGCCTGAACTCTGGGCAGTTTTGGGCAGAAGATGATGGGACTATTCGGCTAGCCCTAACTCGGCAAGCCGCACGAGGCAGGCATTCTGCAGAAAGCAAACACCGGCGTTTCAATGATTGGCTACTGCAAGGATTAAGCACTGTTTGATCGTCACAGAACGCCAGTGCGATACCAGTGATCATCGTTCCATTCGTCTGTCCCGCAGATGTGGAATAAGTTCCAGCAAGAATCTCGTGTATAGATCGGGCCTCGGTAATAAGCGCTGACTCAGCATGCGGGGAGAGCATTTAGAACATCAAGTAAGCAAGTAAGGGGCATCATTCCTCAATCAAGCAGTTATTCCATAGACCGTGAGCCATATACCTGTTGGAACAGTCTGGACAGGAAGATTGAAGCCATGGCTCCCCCCCAGATCAAGCTCTACCTGGACGTTGTGAGTCCATTCGGTTACATTGCCTTCCATATCCTGCAGGTAAGAATGGCACTATGCAAATGATAAGCACCAATGCAATTATCCATGCTGAAATCCACTGAAGAACTCCCCCGTTTTCGCCAGCTGCAATGTGACATACGTCCCTATTTTCCTGGGGGGCCTGATGAAAGCCTGTGGGAACACGCCTCCCATCCGGGTCAAGAGTGAGTGCGCCTCCATCCCCTGGGTTTCACATCCTCCCTCCCTGGTCGGTTCCATTCGCTGAACGTTCCATAGACAAGGATATTTGGATCAATGAGGAACGACGCCGATGGGCGCGCTACTTCTCCATTCCAATGGTCCATGACTCCCCCGAGGGCTTCCCGCCAATGACACTAGCCCCGCAGCGCGCTCTCTGCGCCATCTCCCAGAAGAAGCCCGATCAGTTGGCGCCGGCCATCGGAGCTCTCTACCATTCGTTCTGGACAGAGGGCAATGCCAAGATCGGACAGGTCGAGGGGTTCCAGCCGGTGCTGGAGAAAGTGCTCGGAAAGGACGGCACGCAGGAAATACTTGCAGCGGTGTGTTCCCCTCCCCCACCCCCTTGCCTCTGGATTCGCATCTAGACACTTGGGTGGTTCCCCATGAGTAGCGTAGCGCTGACACCTGCCAGGCAAACGAAGAAGAAATCAAATCCCGCCTGTCGGCGCTCACGGATCAAGCATTCCAGTCGGGCGCGTTTGGACTCCCGTGGTTCGAATGCACCAATAGCCAGGGCCAGACTGAGGGATTCTGGGGCATCGACCATCTAGGACAGGTTGCTGATTTCCTGGGGTTAAACCGAACTACCGATAAGGGATTCAGGTCATTGCTGTAAATATAAATATAAAACTGATAAATATATCCTTCTCATTGGCTGTCTGGGTATATGTCCATGCAAATGTCAATGTCAACGCGCGTACAATATCCACTCCACACATCCCTCCCACTTCCACACACAGAGGTCTGGTCCACTAGATAGCCGGTTTCGGGGCATCGCTTTGGTGTTTCTCTCGGAGGAACTCGACGATCTTCTCCGTCTCCATCTCGTCGATCTGGCGGTTCTCTTCTGCGCTAGGTTGGGGATGACGGGTTACTGGGGGGATTTCAGTCGTGGTCCACAGTCATAGTGTCTATTATTCGCATATTCTACAGGACAAAACACACCTGGTTCCGGAGTCTCCCCCTCCGCAGGACCAATCGTCGCCGAACGAATCTGAGTCCAAGTATTTTGTACATGTTCATTCGAGGCAGCATTAGTCGCAGTAGATTTGAGCCCATTCCACGACGTCGTCGCGAGGTCAGATACGCTATCTCCGATACTGGAGACGGTGTCTTTGGCGGACTCTGTGGTGGTTGTTGGTTGTTGGGTGGGTTTCTCGTGGAATTCTTGTACTGGATGGTCTGTGGGATTCATCGTGATTGACATAGAAGTAGGGATATGGCATATAAGAGATTGACGATCTGGCAGGTATTGATCGGATCTCAATGGATATTAATGTCAAGATGGCAAAGGTAAAGAATGACATCAGCTTGTTGGGGCAGGATATAGTGTATGATGAGATCATTGTCCGCCCTACAAGGCTGCCTTGGACAGGGTCAATCCACAACCATCATCCAATCACGAAGAGATATAATACAATTGGTTTAATAGATCAGGAACATAGGGACAATTGACATTGCAATTCATTCCTCCTGTGATGACTGTTGTATACTAGTCAACTGACTGGCTGATATATCAACGAACAATACACAACTACCACCCGTAATTGTGCAGATTATGCACAGAATGACATCATCTGTACATTGGCGGGGCACATCCCAAAGCGGACTAGCGGCTGCCCCTCCGATTTCCTCGGGATTTCCATATCCTTAATATCTTTACCCGCAATTCGGCTTCATCTTCTTCTTCCTACCATTCTGTCTGTCTGTCTGTCTGCGTTCTTGTCGCATAGATTAGATTGTGCTTTTCCCTTCTCTTTTCTCTATTCTTTCCCCTCTTTTATAGAATCACCCAGCATATAGATCCATCTCATCTCCAACCCCACCACCAAAAACAACCCCATTCAATCATTCAATCATCCCATCCGAACAGATACAAAAGAACCGAAAATGTCTCCCATCCCCATAACAATCATAACTGGCTTCCTGGGCTCGGGCAAGACGACCCTCCTCCTAAACCTCATCCCGCAACTCCCCAAAACCTACCGCCTCGCGCTCCTCAAAAACGAATTCGGCGACGTAGCCATCGACTCGCAGCTCGCCTCAACAAACTCCATCTCCGGCGTCCGCGAGCTCCTCAACGGCTGCATTTGCTGCAACCTCGTCGGCCAACTCAGCGACGCGCTCGACCAACTGCGCGAACAAGTCCAGCCTGACCGCATCGTGATCGAGACCTCAGGAAGCGCATTCCCAGCAACCCTCGCCATGGAAGTCAACCGGCTTGCGCGGGAGCAGCCGGGGACGATCGCGCTGGACGGGGTCATCAGTGTCATTGACGTGGAGAATTGGGAGGGGTACGAGGATACGTCGTATACGGCGAAGCTGCAGGCGAAGTATACGGATTTGATCATCTTCAACAAGTGGGAGAATGTGTCTGAGAGGGAGTTTGATTTGTGTCTTGATCGGGTGGGTGATCTGGAGGTTGATACGCCGTGGGTGAAGAGTGAGAAGGGACGGGTTGACAAGGATGTTCTGTTGGGGATTGATGGGGCATTGTTTGCCAAGGAGGGGGAGGATGCTCAGTTGGCGAATGGTGAACATGGTCATGATCATGATCATGAGCATAAACATGATCATCAGTCTGAGGTCGAGGTTCTCTCCGTCACGCTCAAAGCGCCCGCCCGCAAAGATGCCACCGTCGACGTCGAAGCCCTGCAGCGCTTCCTGCGTTCCCCGCCCAAGGAAGAAGTCTACCGCATCAAGGGCATCCTGCGCTGCTCGACCACTACACCACCCATTTCATCGTCCGACGACGACGGGTCGAACCCCGCGCCGTCTTCGCCGCCCACAAGCGACACCCAGAACTACATCCTGAATTGGGCCTTCGGCCGCTGGACAACCACGCCGTCTGACACCGTCGGCCAGACAGTCGACCCAGACGCCGTGGTCCGCATGACGCTCATCCTGGCGCGGTACGAGTCTGCGAAGTGGACGAAGAAGCTGGAGGCGGGGGGTTTGGTGCAAGCTGTGGGTGCGAGTGAGGGGGTGGAGTTGGTTGTTGAACGACTTGTTTAGAGTTGATTCTCATTTTGTTTTCGGATATATGTTCCTTTTTAGATAAAGGGCTGTGATAGATGGAGCTGGCTCCGCCCGAATTTACAGGATGTATATAAAAACGACAATAAATGTCAAGGCTGAGATGTTGAATGACTTGTCCATACAGATGCAATATACGCAATACGGATGTAAGAAGGATGGATATAGAAGCCTGATCACGTGCCAACATAGCAAGGCTAGCAGCCCTTAAGCTTCTAGGCGGAGCCAAATATATGATAAAGAACCCGAAAAGACAACATCAATTACAACACAATCAACATCTACTCTACCGAGATTCGACAAAAAAAAAACACAACAAAAAATAAACCACAAAGACAGACTCAAACAGGAACAATATAAATTAATACTCCAAAAGGGCAGACGCGCCCGGCTCGCTCGAGATGTAAATCACCTCGTGGTTATCGGAGAAGCCGTTGAAGCGCGTGGCGCTGCACTTGGTGTAGGCGCCCATCTCCTCAAAGTACAGCCAGTCGCCGACGTCCAGCAGGCCCGGCAGCGAGATGCGCTGGTCGATGACGTCGATGCCATCGCAGGTGGGGCCCCAGATGGAGTAGGCGACGCCATCTGACGGCGAGACGGCGACAGCGGGGGTCGCGGCCTGGGGGTCGCCGGCGCAGGTCAAGATCTGAGCCACCGGGTGCTGGTGGTCGAAGATGATGTTGGAAAAGTTGCCGTAGACGCCGTCGTTGAGGTAGAGCATGTAGGCGTCGTTGGCCGGGTCGTCCGGGTCGCGCACGTCGCGGCGGGCGATCACGTTGGCGGCCAGCGTGAAGGCGTTGGCGACGTAGTAACGGCCGGGCTCGGCGATGATGCGGACATGCGGCGGGAAGTACATGTCGAGGGCTTCGCCGAGGACGGCGGCGAAGCGCTCGAAGCTGTCGTGCATGAACCCGCCGCCGACGTCGAGGGTGTGCAGCTCGTGACCGATCTCGGTGGCCTGGTCGAAGACCAGACGGGCGTCCTGGACGGCCTTGAGGAAGGCCCCGGCGTCCTCGGCGCCGGACCCGACGTGGAAGCTGACGCCCACGACCTTCAGGTCGAGCTCGCGGGCCCGCTCGAGCAGCGGGCGGGCCATGTCCATGGAGGCGCCGAACTTCATGCTCAGCCGGCACAGGCTGGTTGAGTCATCCGTGAGGATGCGCAGGTACAGCTCGGCGTCCGGGAAGCAGGCCTTGATCTTGTACAGCTCGTCGGCGTTGTCAAAGGTCATCTGCTTGACGCCGACATTGGCGGCGTGGCGCAGGTAAGACTTGGTCTTGCAGGGCTGGGCGTAGATGATGCGACTGGGGTCGATGCCGGTCTCGAGGGCCAGGTCGATCTCGGCCTTGGAGGCACAGTCAAAGCCGTTGCCGAGCTGGGCCATGAGGCGGAGGACTTCAGGGTCGGGGTTACATTTGACAGCTGGGACTGTTAGCTGTGTTCTTCGCACCGAGGATGTATAATATATCAATATATCTCACCATAAAAAGGTCGGACGCGGCTAAGGTTCATCTTCCAGCGGAGGTGCTGACGGTAGACCTCGCCCATGTCGGCCACGTAGAAGGCATCCTCTTCACCGGGACCGCAATGGTCGACGTTCACCTCGGCAGCCCGCCGACGGAGGACATCGTGGACGAGGCCCTTGGCAGTCAACCTGGATTGCGACAGATCGTCTCCTCCATGACTGACGATTGGACTATAATGCGCGGGGGCATTATAGTCATCTTTTTCATGACAGAATTTTGTCATGCATACTTCAGCAGGGACACACGCAGTCGGTGCCATAACCATGTGTGTGATCGGGCACACAGGAACGGGATTGTTTTAAAAAAAAGAGAGATAGATTGAACGCGACTGCGTGTTAAGGAGGACGAAAAGTTTCGCAACCGAGGTTGACTGGACCAAGCCTCCTCGACCCTTCCTCCTTAAGAGGAAGAACCGGCAGAGAAGTCCTATGCGGCAGCTCAAGAGGTGAGGGAATAAGATGAGAGGGCGTCAACGCGCTAACAAATGGCGCACCGGCGGAAAAGGCGGGGTTGGACAGGAGCAGGAGGCGGGATGTTATTAAGAATGTCACGAGGTCTCCAGGGAGAGACAATTTGACGGAGGAGCACACGTGAGGCTATGAAAGCCGTGATGGAATGGGAAGCCTTTGGAACTGGTCGAGTCCAAAGGCTGGTTCGAGGATGGACGAGAGGGAAAGCCGGCAAATCTAGACAGATCTGACCGGGAAAGACAAAGAGAAAGTCAAAAATTCCACTGAATCTGACCGGGAGAATTAGTGATCAGTCTTGGAAGATGACAGGTTTTAGGTAGAAAAGAAGAAAAAGGGGGGGGGGGAAGGTGGGGGGTAGTCAAAGAGGAAATGGTGAGGTATTTATGGGAAGTGGTTAGAGAGGTGGGTGCAGAATTTTAAGCCTACAGAGCGAGCTTAGGGCAAAGGGCTCCGGGGGAAGGCAACCATGACAGGGGGGGAGGGGGAAAGGATGAAGGATGGGGGGGAAGAAAGGGAATTGAATGCAGGAAGGGGAGAAAGTGCAAGGAAGCAATGGCTCGAATTAGGAAAGGAGAAGAATCAAATCACTCACATATAAGGACAATGGCCACGATGGATGGAGGAGAGAAGGCCGAGATGGAGAAGCGGGAGAGGAAGAAGTCGGGTGTTTGGTGCAGTGCTGAGTCATCATGTTGATATATCAGACCAGAGAACCGGTAGAATAGGACAATGTAATGTAATTGATAGTATAATACTATACTAGACTAAGATATAGTCATCGCGTAATTCATCATCTCCAATAATACATCTTTGACTCATACAATAATACAACATTCAGCTGATGATGATGATCGGAGGCGGTGTCTTTCTGCCTCTGACGTCGTCGAGTCCAGGCACTCAGGCAGATCTTCCTGCTCTATAAATGGTCATCGTATTCTCTACCGCATGATTGGCACGTCACCAGTTGATCTGACGAGGGATTTCTGGTGATAATATCTCTTTATATCCACTGAAATGGAAATCCAATCGAGTGGGATATGAGATGAGTAGGTAACGAGAGAACTATCGGTCGAATAATACCTGTTAAGATCGTACCAGAATTAATCTGCACGGATCATGGAAGATATGATGTGGTACCGTGGACGGACGACGGAAAGACAGCAGACAACCTACAGTCTATAAAGATAGAAATACAGCTTATTCCCCTATTCAACAACCATTCTTATATTTAGTATATTCTTTTATTCGGAACTCACGGACAAAATCTAGGCTTCTTATGCCATAGTATCAATCACGAGATAGTCGATATTATCGAGATTTTCTCATGAACATTCATCGTCCCCACGATCCCATCTGCAATACCTCTCATCGTGATGATTGTACTTGCGTAGAAGCAAGAACGGGAGTCAGACAGAGTATGTTCAAGAAGGCAGACAGACTCCCTATCAACCTGATCTACAGTCAAAGATAAAGAGAGCCCAAACTACGGTGGGAAGTGTGGCAAGAAGCGGGGGAGACGGTAGACAGACGGTAGACAGACGGGTGACTGTGAGTGACGGATGGGGCTAGGGTTCTACCCTGCCAGATTGATAGACAGCTTGAAGTTCAGGCAAATGCCCTACAAGATATCTGATACCATGCCATCTACGATGGGCGCCGGAGAATAGGTCGAAATCGTGACACGATATTATATAATGATAGCGTACGACAGTCGTCGAGAAGACCAGATAGCGAAGGGGAAAAGAAAACAGAAAAAGAAAAGAAAAGAAAAGAAAAGGGAAAAAAAAAGTGACATGCATTCAGCCCAACAGAAATAGACGCCGGAAGAAACAGAGGCAGATAGAGGGGGCACACAGAGATAAAAGAAACAGATCGCAGGCACAGTCCTGCTGCATAATATCTAGAGCGCAGATCCACCGGACAAAGATGATGGCAGTCCGTAGACTGTCTTCCACAGTAAAGACCCCACATTAAGGTGGATCAAACCAGAACCCGTCCATCAGAAGGGGATCCCATTGTCCATAGCAAACGCCGTCAATGAGAACACTGCCCAGGAGTATACTGCGCACGGCAGTCATGGTCTGTCCACTTCTACCCGTCAGGAAACCTGCACCCGTCGCATCTAGAAAACATGGAAACGAACGCGGAGTCGGACATCAACAATTTCCCACCACCCAACAGAACAGCTTAACATTGGCAAGCTCCCGCCCCCTGGGTGCCGGGAGCCTCCGGCCGCAGGTCGACGCCGGGCCGCGGGTTCGTGCGCAGGTTTCTCGGGCCCGCTTGGTCGAGCGGCAGTTTCTTTGCAATCGCGGTGAACAGCTCCCGTACATTCGACGAGGTCTTGGCGGAGGTCTCAAAGAAGAGCAGGCCGGCCTCGCGGGCATAGGCCTCGGCATCGGCCGTCGGGATCGCACGCTTGTCCGGCTGCTCCGTGGCGAGATCCAACTTGTTGCCCGCCAGAGCGATGACAATGTTCTCGTTCGCTTGACGCTGGAGTTCCTTCACCCACGACTTGGCCTTGTCCAACGATGACTGTCCCAGATTGCTCCATTAGCGACCTATCCACAGCTCCTACTCCGTTCGAGGGGTTAAGAAGGCATACCGCTTGTGTGATGTCGTAGACGACGACGGCGCAGTTCGCATTTCGATAGTACATGGGAGCCAGCGACTTGTAACGTTCCTGACCGGCGGTATCCCAGATTTCAAACTTGACTGTCGTGCTTTCGTCCAGCGAGATGGTCTGTGTAAGGAAGGCGGCGCCAATGGTGGATTCTCGGTAATCGTCGAATTGATCCTGCGGTGGTGAGCTTGATTCATTTCCGGGAAGAGATATCCTAGCATGCAACCAAGCGCGAGGGATATCGGTTGACACTCACTTTGACGAATCTCAACACGAGCGAACTCTGGAGGAAGGGGGAAACCTAATCAGCGACTAACCGGGTTATATCAAGACGGGGATATATCAACCTTTCCGACCGCAGATTCTCCTATGGAAATCAAATGGCATTAGCATGTCATCCCGTGAGCCCAGCGTAAAGACCAAAATATATATATATATATATATAT